>NW_019641625.1:0-620 GCF_000599845.2 Trichogramma pretiosum
AAATTAACACTTAATTTGAATTTTTAATTTGATCAGTTCAAAATTAAGAATTAATTTGAAAGTTTAGTTTTAGCGGTTTGAAATTAACAATTAATTTGAATTTTTTATTTGAGCAGTTCGAAATTGAATTTGTTAAATTTAATTTAATTTTTAATCGCTAAATTAAAAATAATGCAACGCTGATACATACCTTGTAAATAAAAGGTATTTATTATATATATACCTTGTAAATACAAGGTATTTATTATATATATACCTTGTAAATACAAGGTATTTATTATATTTTCTCGAAAATCCCTCATAACTTTTTAAATACTTAACGCAGAACTAAAAATGATGTTTTGGATTCTTCCTTACATCATAACGAACAAAATAAGTCCTCCCGCGTCACGATACGTTCTATCCTTATTGAGAAATCACTATACACAAAAAAAAATTTTTTTTTTTAATTTTTTAAAAATCGAAAAAAAATTTTTTTTCTTCGTTTATCGCTAAATCAAGTTTTCTGGCTTCATCCTTACATCACAACGAACAAAATAAGCCCTCCCCCATTACCATACGTGCTACCGTTATCGAGGAATCACTCTGCACAGACATACAGCCGCACACACACACACACA
>NW_019641625.1:625-1305 GCF_000599845.2 Trichogramma pretiosum
CATCGGCCTCCTTGGCTCAGTGGGTATAGTTCTTGCCTGCTGATACAAGGTACGCCGTAGGGCGTGGGTTCGATCCCCACCGGACGAATTTTCGAGGTTCGTTTTTTCGCCTGGTGTGGTCTAGCCTGTGCCTGAGGTGGAGCGGGTACCACTCAAAAAGAAGACCCGGGCTATGTCATCAGCCTCCGAAGCGGTAAAAAAACCCCGATCACTGTGCGAGCTGGAAGCGATAGGAAAACCATAAGTAGGAGCCCGAGGCGAGGACTCACAAGGCTGGCAATAGATGGAGCACACCACTCCCATGATGAAGTCAGAAGCGAGAACCACACACACAAGAGGGCGCCGGATGTGAGAGCCAAGGCTCTGCTGGAGCACAGATGGCGCCTGAAGCGTGAACCACACTCACAAGACGACAACAGAAAAGGAGGAGTTCAAAAACTCACGGAGACACACAAGGATAGCGCCGGAAAGCGAGAACCACACTCACAAGATGTAGCCGACAGAGCAAAGCGGCGGTCTTGCCATCGGCTGCAGAAGCGAGAACCACACTCACAAGATGGCACTTGACAGCGAGTTCTAAGAAGAGAGGCCCAACTCAGGAGGAGATGCCAGCAATGTGAGCCCACGCAATAAACGGCTCTGAAAAAGGGGATACGACAATCGCCGACGGCATCGTGCGG
>NW_019641626.1:0-91946 GCF_000599845.2 Trichogramma pretiosum
AAATAAAAATTCATAAAACTGAAAAATTTGGTCTCCTACTTTTCATCCTGTCATTTTTTCTACCATATATTAATCATGTGTTTGAATTTTGTAAATAAGCCTACTTCGTCCAAAAATACTCCTCTTAAATCATGTGAAAAAAGTAAATTATCGTGTTATTTACAGTAGAAAGGTTGATTGAAAATCATCATTGTCGTCAACTGTGTTTAAAGCAAACTTCTGTATGGAAAATGAAATCAATATTTAATACTCAATTTTTTAAATATCATAAGTATTTGATACATTCAAATTTATATGCAGTTTCATAGCGCATGCGAGCCTAATTAGAAGTATTAGTGAAGTAGGCGGCCTGTGCCCAATGCCCATTGCTCAGCCTTGTGACATAGGCAACTGCGCGAGTTATCAGCTTGTTTTACTTTATCTATCGATACGCCATTGCTAACCTTTCAATATGAACAATTGGAATGAATTGAACGAGTTTCAATTATTTAAAACAAAAATGCTTGCTTTTTTAACAGCATTAAGAGTAATTTCTATAATCCACTGGTGCGACGCGGCTGCTCGACTCACGCACATGTACCACACCGCACAAGCACACCGCCAGGCGCCACGCTGCTCGTGTGTCGTCATTCATTCGCAACCTTTCGAATTGAACACACGCGCCTAATAGCTCCTGAGTTTAGTCTTCTGAGTTCTGATTAATTATCTAAGCAGTGAACCTGCGTAGACGTAAATAGTTAGCCACGTGTGATTTGCGAAGTGAATACCGCGTGTTGCTTTGTTATTCTTTAAAAGTGTGTTATACACCAACAATTACAAAGTGACATAACCTATTTCGCATCCAAATAAAAATGGAATTCGTATCCAACTACGTGTTGGAGGGTAGCAGCAGTCGTGGTGGTTTCATCAAATCTCATAAGGATGCTCTTAAGGAAGTTAAAATGTCACGCGCGTCAAAACTTTCTCAAGCCGAGTATCTGAAAAAGTATTTGTCAAAAAATGGAGATGACAAAAAAAAGAAAAGAAAAATTTTCCATTGCAGAGTTAAAATTATTGATGATGATATCAATGATTTCAAACCTTTGGAGAATATGAGTGAAGAAGAGATTATTTCTTCACTCATGTCGCAGGAAGATGCTCCACAAATTGTAATGGTTGATGATCGTTTGCCAACAGATTTTAACAACAACAAACAGAGATGGAAGCAAATTGTAGCAGACTCAACAGAAGAATCTGTAAGTCAGGTTCAACAGAAAGAAATAGATATTGACAGCAGGACCTCTCGAAAAAGAAAATCAGCTGAAGAAAATTACCATAAAAGCAGAAATCATTCTGATTCTGATCTAAGCCCTCCAAGATCTAAAGGCAAAAAAAGTTACAAAGACAATAGTACCTGGGATACAAGATCAGAAAGAGACCAGAGAAGAAATAGTTCTGACTCAGATTTAAGCCCACCTAGATTTAAATCAAATAATAAATCTAATTTGATTTCATCAAGAGCCGCTAAAAAGGAAAGGGAACCTAAAAAGGTGAAAAAAACCTTAGATGGTACATCAGCTGGCCTTCAAAATATCAAATCTTTGAAAGAAGAAGAAGAAGCCAAGAAAAGACGTGAAAATGAAATGATGGAAAAAATGTCAAGAGAAATGAGTGGCTATGGTCAATCTACTGTTGTTCGTGATAGAAAAACAGGTAGAAAAAGAAATTTGGAAAGAGAAGCTGAATATCATCATGAGAAGCAGCAAGAACAAGAGGAGATCAATGCCAAATATGCACAATGGGGTCGGGGGTTGAAACAATCTAATGATCACATGAGTAAACTTCATCAAGATCTGAAAGAGATGGACAAACCTCTTGCAAGGTATGCAGATGATGAAGATGTAGAAAAAGAATTAAAAAGTCGTGACAGAGACGATGATCCTATGTTGGCCTATATTAAAGAAAAAGAAATTAAAGAAGGCAAAAGAGCACCAAGCTATTCTGGCTCATTCATGCCCAATAGGTTTGGTATTAAACCAGGTTTCCGATGGGATGGAGTGGACAGAAGTAATGGGTATGAAAGCAAATGGTTTGAACAGCAAAACATGAAGAAAGCAGTTAAAGAAGAAGCTTACAAGTGGAGTATTGCAGACATGTAAATTACCACTAAATAATAAGTAGTGTAAATAATGTACATAAAATTATTAAAATTATCTATTTAAAGAATCATAATTATTTGTTGTTATTCCATGAGTCAGTTTTGTCATTCCCAAAAAATAAATATAAAAATATTTGATATTGCATGAATCAATAATGTAGTTCATAGATGGGATACGTTAATTAAATTTCATATTGTTTTTTTTTGGGGTGTTTTAAAATTTACTGTAAATCCAAAAACAACTTGGCCACTGATACTTCAGATTCGATTACTATTCTTGTTAAAAAATTCTTTCTGACTTACTTTCATTCTTATCTCAAAAAACGTGACTTACTTCACCTGTTATTACTTAAATAAAAACCATTGCGTTTAATTACGAGAAGAATCAATATTTCCAATCATTCTCTACGTTATAAAAAGTGTCTTAGTTTACTTAGTGATGCAATGAAAGCCTGATCTTCAAGTAGTTTGATTTTTTGACATTTTGATCGTTGAAAAAGAACCTTCCGAAGGGTGATTATGAGCTTGTGAAAATTGTATGATTTTATGATCATTTCATTATCAATTTATCTAGCAGTTCAACATTTACTTTTAAAAAGTACACAATTCAAGGATCACAATTTTAGGCTAATCAGCATTAGAAAACTAAAAAGAATTTAGTTAAATCTTTTTTATTTTTATAAATATATAATATTTTACATTTTTTTTGTCTCTACAAGGTTAGGATTATTACGTACATACATACACTTGCTTATTTTTGAGATAGGAATATGGGTGAAAATCTAAAATAAGATACTTTGTACGCAATAAAACGATATATGTATTTCATCTCGTCCGTTCAGGAAACTAAAACTCTTTTCTTCAATCAATTGCTATATTAGACGCGTTTCTGTACAGTTTTTTTCATTACACAGATTGTGTTTACGCGGAGTAGAGTATTTTTTTTTTTTTTTTTTTTTTTTATTNTTTTTTTTTTTTTTTTTTTTTTTGACAAAAAATATTCAACAGCTTATTGCAAGCTTGGTTTGAAGCTCCATATAAGCTTTTATAAATTATGATATTGCATTAGCCTAGCATTATAGAAATTTTATTTTGCAATAGTAACATAGCAATTGTTCATTGAGAATCGTCGTTTAGTCACCGAATCTCTGTATCTTTTATTATTATTATTTTATATATTACAATTCGAACTATTTCAAATTATACTATTTACACTGCTATATCGACTGAATTGAGCAGCGATCTAACGGAATCGGCCAATCACATTGCGAATAACTGGGGGACAAAATGGCGACTCCCATTGAACGGAACTACTTTTTATTTATTGATGATTGATTGATGATTATTGATGATGATTGATGATTTAATCGGCGGATATTATAACAATTCAACTGCAAGCCAAAGCAGTAACCTACATGACACAGCTTGCTATAATTTCAATTAATTTAACCGGATATCGAGGAGCGCGCTCGCGCTCGCTCTGGCAAATATGACAGAAAGAGCTGCGGCGTACACGCTCCTCATATACATTTATTTATACAATTATTCTGCAAACCAAAACAGTAACCTACGTGACCTAGCACGTGTATTAACGCGCAAAAGTGCAATTTTGTGCATGAATTTTCCGTTGGAAAAAAATTATAGATTAAGTTAAAATATTTTCTTCAAAATCCATACCCAGGCGTTTTTGGGTATGCTCTTTTGGTATCCGGTGTTATTTTTGCGATAAACGTGAAAACTGCCTTACCAACTCCAGGTAAGAACTTCGTTTTCACCTACACATGGCAATGTCGTTTTTAGTAATTTTACATATCTACGTTATCCAAGACAAGTATAAAAGTTTATTGAATATTTAAGTTCATAGGTATTTTTAAAAATAAGGATAGTTACTGGCAGCGTTCCTGCCCTCTCGCGGCGCATCAATCTTGGGCACAGTACACATGCAAAATAATGCCTTGCATGCATCAGATCGCATGAATAATCGTGCGCATAAAGGCGGACATATAGATCTATACATATATACATTTGTACACACGGGCTCTTTCTCTCTCTCTCTCTCTCTCTCGCAGACACACGCACACGTACGTAGGTACCAGCACACAGCTGCGCGCAGTGTATAATAATAACGCACCGACGACTGCACACAGTGAACAGTCTGGCAGCAACAGCGTTGGTGTTCAGGTGTCAATCGAAACTGTCCCCTTTCATAACCGCACGACTACAGTAGCATCGTACACATTTTACAAATATTACCCTCGGGTAAAACATACATATATATATAAGTCTAACCAATCGCATGTAACGCGAGGCTCTCTCTCTTAATCTGCTCGTCAGAGTGGCAGCTGAATCGTGTTATAATAATGATGATGCATCGGTCGCGCGTGTACAAAAGTCGCCGTGGCGAAGAAGAAGCAGTATCATCGTGGAGCAGCAGCAGCAGCGTGTAACGTCAACTACTCGTGCTTCGAAGTGAATCATTATCCCACGATACAAGGATCACAATATAAAAGTGTCATCTAAGCTGGAGCTAAGCGCGAGCACGACGTCGTTGCCGTCGTCGTCGACGAGTCGCAAAGTGCTGCATCAACAGCAATCACAACAACAACAACAGCATCAACAACGTAGCGGCGGCGGTGGTGTCGGAGGCGGCGGCGACGGTGTCACAGGCGGTAGCAGTAAACTTGGCAAGAGTCAAGAGCCGTCGTCGAGAAACGATAAAACGTCCGTCGATGAGCCAAAGCCATCTCAGCCGGACGGGACGACGACGACGACGACGACGTCGACGACCAAGGGCAGCTTCAGTCATCGGCGCAATTATGCCGCCGCCGTATCAGCGGCTCTCTACAACATCGCCGGATTGCACACGAGAACAGTTCAAAATCCAAAGGTACGCATCGTTGTGACATTTAAACAGCGTGACATCCTTTTTTTTTTTTTTTTTTTAATGCAACTAAACGGGCTTGTAATAATGTAAGCGCAGTCGATCCGTGACAAGGTTAAATATTATCAATCGACTGACAGCTCGTACGCGAGCTACGATAAGCTGCTGCTGCTTTTTTTCTCGATGCTAGCATGCTCATTATGTATATTGTGATTATGCTGTGTTGTCTACCGCTCGAGACAATTTCGTGTAATCATCTTTGTCTCTCTCTCTCTCTGTCAGTCTCAGTCTCTCTCCCTCCCTCTCTCTCTCTCTCTCTTTCTCTCTCTCTCTCTCTCGTTCGCATACGAAATTCTCTATATAAACTTCTTTCCCGTGGTAGCCTGGTGAAAGTTGCCCTCTGCAGTGCACGCAGTGCATAAAATACTATTATTGAACAATGTGCACGCACACAAGCTCCTCGCGTGCTGCAGCGCACACACAGAGACAGAGAACATATATATACAGTATACACCCGCCATGCAGCGCATACATGTAGGCGTGTTGTACTGTATGCCACTGTACTACAACGATCAAAAAGCCTCGATATCTTCGTAATTCGGTTATTAATTCTGCTGCTACTACACCGAGGCACTGCGGTGTATTTATATGACACATATTTCTTTCGCGATAAACTTATAGCCGCGAGCTGTCGTCGTCGTCGTGCGATCTTTATTTGCCTTATCTGCTTCTATAATATGGAATTGATATGGGAAAAACGTGCGGCGGCTCCGCGGGGCTGCATTCTTGAAATATTTCGGACGCGATCGATGACATAAGTCGGCGCTGAATCGTTTCCGACTGGCCACTTGGCAACTGTTGCTTCATTGTAAAAGATTGAATTTACGTCGATTTTTTTTCGTGTTTTTACTATTTTTTCACAACCAGCTCGTATCTGTGTTCCTGGTAAGGTTTATTCATACATTTTAAACATTCGACTCGATAACAAACGATAATTTCTCTTGCACATATTAACAATTTTATGTTTGCTGAACGCATAACTTCGATTAGAAAAGTGTCCTGGATCGTACCAAGCGTTCTCTCTATCATTTCGTAATTCTCGATTCATCTATTTCTATTGCGCTATAAATTACGTCAAGCAGTGAAAGTTTCGTTATTTTAGAGCGTAAAAATTGATGATGCGCGCACCGTAAGACGAGACATGGCTTTCGTCTGCAATTTATCGACAGACGACTGTTGTTGTCGATGTTCTTCAACACGCTCTACATTGAATTTTGAATGAACGATACACGTGGTATGAGTTCGCGTTGTTTTGAAAATAGAACGAATAACAGTATAAGATTCTGCTTTCTGTTAGTACGCTGTTTGTTTGATTAGTTATTTGGCTGGTCCAATTAATTGTGTGAAATCTTTCTAGTATAAAAGACACCATTGAATCATGAATAAATTGATCATAAATAAATTAATCACTAATAAATTAATCATGGAAAAATTCAAATGTCTAAAAAAGTGCCCTATTATTTTAAAAAGCTTACATCATAAAAAGAAAAAGAAAATAAACAAGTTGATGAATAGAATACATGTCGTAGACAACAAGCAGGTAGCAGTTTTTGTTTTAGAAAACTGCAAAATCAGCTCCAAAATCAATATTTTATTCTTATTTTCTAAAACTTCTACTTTATATTTCTCTAAAAAGCCTTATTTACGACATTTGTTTTGATGTTATTCAGGATGCCATAAAGCATGTTAAAGAAATACATAATATCATGTAGAAGTAACAGAAATCAAGATTGAAAATTCTTCAAATAGTCAAAAAGCTATTATTTATATCATAATAATATTAAAATAATACTGTTTTCATAAATTTATTATTAACAACTTTATAATCTTTTCAGATGAATGTTTCTCATTACGGAATTGTGGGAGCAATAACAATCTTGCTCTTTGCCATCTTTAGTTTCACAACGCTAATACGAATTTTTTCACTGTTAGCAGTTTTATTGCTGGGGTATGTTTCAAATTTGTACTTTAAATGAAAATAACTACGTAGATTTCATGCTAATATAAAATATTTTTTCAGTCTTATAAGTTGTATATATAGAAAGAATGCTTCTAAGTTAGAAAATGCAGTCAAAGATGGAAGAGAAAACTTATATCAGAAGACAGAAAAACTTAGACAGGTACTGTTCGTTTTAGTTTGATTTTATTTATACTCATGGAGATGAATTTAACGTTGAATTGTCATTTTAGTTACTTTTGGAAGAGTCGAAGAGAAAGGTTACGTACTCGTTAGACAGAAGAGTGACTGGAAGTCATATTATTGATGAATCATTACAAGTAAGTATCACTGAGTTTACGCCAAATAAGGCATGGCATATCTATGTCATTGTATTAGTCATTAAAATTGTCCATTCGATTTGTAGGAAATTTTAGATTTTGTTTTGCGAGACTATGTAGAACCTTGGTATTGTGTGCTTACAAATGATGAAGAATTTACAAAATCTGTCAGAGACACTGCTCAAAAAATTGCAATCAACATTGCAAATAGGTAATTGTTATTTTAATCATTCAGTATCAACTTAAAATCATTTTTATTTTAAAATTTTAACGAATCAATTTGTTAAAGGGTCAAAGATGTGGACTGGATACCATATCTCACAACAAAACTCGTCGATGACGCAGCTTCACACATGCGTCTTTATCGGCAGGCTCGAGCAAAGATGAAGCATGTTCGCTGCTCGACCAGTTCGAAAGGAAGCAGCAGCTCACAATCCGGTGGCACACCGAAAAAGACACCTACACACCGCCGTAATAAGAGTGAAACAGATGTCTTTTGGTATTCACAATCAAGGTTTTACATACCGAACTTATCTTCTCTAAACGAACCCGTAGAGAATGGCGAAAAGGAGGTTGAATCTCTAGAGAAGGCGTTTTTCGATCAAGAAGTGCAGATGGAGAACAATCTGATCTGTCGCGATATCGTTTGCACCGATCCCGAACAAGAACTGGCTTTTCTTGGCGAAATATCAGAAATATTACTTTACTTATTATTGCCCAAGTCTGACTTCGACTGTCTCACTGTGAGATTTATTTTAAGGGAATTGTTAGTGAATGTTATTATAAAGCCGCTTCTTGATTTGTTTTCTGATCCTGATTATATCAATCAGGCTTTCATATGGCTGGTAAGATGAACGCTTTCTAAGTACTCGATGAGTTTAAAATCCAAGTGTACGATCTAACTAAATTTTTCTTCCATTTCTAGTGTACAAAAGAAAATAGTTTACCCAGTGATGTATTTTTAACCGTTATTAGAATGACTGATAGTGTGGAAGAATTACAAGCCACAAAAAATATCGTTTGTCGTGAAATAGCTCACTTACGATCTAAAGATTCAGGTGGCGAGGACGACCTCACTGTAAAACAACAGCTAAACAGTCTTATCTATGTTAAAAAAATACTTGACAATCGAATTATTGGCATGAAAGAAGGTCTCGATGCTTCTGAAAGCGACGGCTTGGGTGCAATTCCAGATTGGAATCGTTTACTTGTTCCTGGTTATAAATTAGGTTTGTATAATCATGATTGGACAATTTTCAATTTTGGATTCGAAATCTAATTTTTCATTTGTTTTCCAGTTAATTTGCCATTGGATGAATTGCTAAAAAATAACATAGCGTTAAGTTATTTTATCGATTACATGACCAATATAAATGCCGAAGCTTACCTTTACTTTTATTTAAATATATACGGCTGGCGTGTATCAGCTGAACAGCAAATTTCCGATATAGAATTACAAAAACTACACAACTCGCAGCAGGGTTCCACATCCAGGTAAAGGGTTTTATTCAATTTTCGACTTTAAACATTTTTTGAATTAATTTCAAAACTGATTTGAATCATTAATAATGCACAGCTCGTCGAAAAAGCGCAACGTGGATCTCGAAAACTTGAAAGAGGCAGCCTCGAAAATCTACCAACAATATCTCAGCGACAAGTCGTCGTCGAAGCTCCAACTCGACGACGCTCTCGTCAAAGCTCTTGTCAGTCGCATCAAAACCGAACAGGTGCGAGAGACGTGGTTCGACGAACTGCAGGCTTGCTGCTACGAAAAACTGCAGAACGAGGATCGCTTTTTGCCGGCCTTCAAACGCTCCGTTTCGTATTTAAAACTGTTGGCCGAACTGGATCTGTTGAAAGATCCGACTTCGGAGGACGACAGCAAGTCATTGGACAGCATCAGTTTGTCGAGCATCAACAATGAATTGGACACGCACGAGGAACACAACAACGATTTACCGAAGGACGGCTCGGAAAAATCAAAAAGCGAAAGTAAGTAAGCAGTGGTAAAATAACTTTGCTCTAGATGGCTAATTTTCCGATTTTACGAATTAAGCATCGTCGATGAAATTCGACACCAAGAGCAAGTCGTCCTCGTGCGACGATCTGGACGCCGACTCGACGGGTAGCGGTGGCGACGACAAAGCTGCAGCGTTGGCAGCTCGCGCGGAAGAGCAGCGCAGCACGGGCAGTGGCAGCAGCCACTTGAAAGAGGGACCGCCGAGCTTTTACGGCATCGAGACCAACATCGAGCAGTTTCTGAAGCTCGACGAGAGCGGCTACGATCCGAACGTCATTAAAAAATTGCAGCAAGGCAAGTTCGATCTGAGCGTGGAGATCATCGAGACGGGCATCGTTAACGATCGCGGCAAGACTTATGGAATTTACGCAGTTGCTGTCAAAAAGGCTTACGATTCTGGATATCAAGAAAAATGGCATATATATCGAAGGTAATTCTGATGCAAATGATGGTGTATACCAAGTCACGACCATTGAAATACTTAACGATTCAATTTTTTTATCAGGTACTCCGACTTTTACGATCTTTATCAAAAAATCAAAGAGAAATACTTCGACCTCGCGAAAATCGCATTCCCGGGTAAGAAGGCTTTCCACAACATGGACAGATCGACACTGGAGAGGCGAATGGTCATGCTCAATGCTTGGCTGATACAAATCACCAAACCAAACATCGTCGACGGTCACATGGGTTTGCAGAACTTGCTTCTCGCTTTCCTCGAACAGGGTGATTACGACAAAGGTGTTCCTGGCGGACATTTATCCAGAACCGTAAGTTCATTTCGATCGAGACTTATTTTCTATAGCTTTTGCATTGTGTTTTAACGTGATTGGTGAAATTTAACAGATCGATACCATTGTTAATCCACTTAAAACGTCTATGAAAACCATAACACAAACGGTAAAGAACGTGCCCGACAACATGATCAACACAGTGGATGGAGTTATGGACAATATAAGCAAATTTTTTGGAAATCCGAAGAAAAGTAGCGTATTTTACGAGAGCGTCAAAGTCGGCGCAAGCCTCGATGCGGAGGTATGTCGAGATAATAAGTTTTCTTTTATTCTGTTTTGTTTGATTGGCGCAATTTTTAAAACGAAACTTACGTTCACAGACCGACGATAATATACCGTTGAGGATCATTCTTCTGTTGATGGACGAAATCTTTGACTTGAAAAATAGGAATCAGTGGCTTCGGCGTAGGATAATAACCTTGCTGCGACAAATCATTCGCACAATGTTCGGTGATATTGTTAATCGAAGGATCGTTGAGTACGTTTCATTTCTGACTAGTCCCAAGAACGTAGCGACGTATTTAAAATTATTCAAGTGAGTATTTTTTACCTTGATAAAATTTTCTTTCATAGAATTGTATTATAAGCGAAATCATTTTCTTTTCTCTCAGGCATAGCTTCTGGCCGAATGGCGGACGCGCCGAGTCGAAACCGCCGCGAGATCCCGAAACCAAGAGCCGGACTCGCGTCGCCGCCAAGGTCGCTTTGCTCTCGTGCTTGTCCGACGAGCTGAAACACATAATCGGCAGCGAGACCACGCGTCGCGGTCTTCTGCGAGTATTCGAGCTGTTTCAACGGCCGGTGCTAAATCGTCGTTTGCTCTACGTGCTTCTCGAGGGCATCGTTCAAAATCTGTTCCCAACGACGGATCTCGAGAGTATATTTCGCAAACTTTATTCCGTGTCACCGAGGGTCAAACACAAGTGCAAAAACAAATCCTGATATTGAGATTAAGATCGGTAAGATTCCTCGGTGAAATCATAAGAATCCATACGATTGCTTGAAATGGATTTTTGTGTTTAGTGTTGCTATTAAAATACGTGTACATGGTATTATTTTTTAAGATCGACCGAAGTGGAAATTCAAACGAAAAGAAAAATACTATTTCAGTATATTTTGTTGTCTTTAATTTTAGTTTTTTTTTATTTGATTTTATATTCATGAATGGAAGAGTTTTAAACTCGCTATTGACTTTTCTGTTTTTACTAAAGAAATAAATATAATTTGAAGAAAAAGTATTCATATCTAGGTGCTTTAATAGTTTTTTTGTGTGATATCGAGCAACGCCTACGTATCAAATGAACTCGTAAGTTCGAGCTATTAATCAATTGTTATTTTTTTTAACATTTTTTTTGGAATAATCAATTCTTAAAATAATTTTTTTTTCATTCGATAAAATGTATATAATTACAAACTATTATACGAATAAAATGAGTACTGTAATGACTTACTTTGCTACAGAGAAGGATAGTTTTTAATAATTTCATCATTCATTGCAAAACTTATATTAAATTGTAATACATGTTTATTGAATTGGTTACATGATACCCTAAAAATTTATAAATTAAATAATTGTATGACTCATTATCTATATGTGGAAAAATTTATATTATCTTTATATTGAATGGTAATCAAAATTTCACGAAAGCCATTAGAGTGTAATGTGAAAGCTAATTAATAATTTATATCATGAAAAGGCCAAAAAATGTAGTGGATTGATCATCTTCTCATAGGAGTTTATGATCATGAGACTTAACTAAGTATTGGTATTAAGTAGAATAATAAGCGCTGATTTGTGATTTTTCTAAAACAAATACGATAAATATCAATCATTATCAAGAAATAGTTTTTATTTGTTTTCTGGCAAAGATGTGTCACAACTTACGCACATAAGTTTTATTATAAATGTCTACTTTTATACACTAAGAAAGGCACAGAACATACTTTTCAAAATACACTGGATTCAAAAAACTTTTCATTGAAATTAGAAAAAAAAACTCGAAATCTACATTCCATTAGCATTTGAGGTGTCAACACATAATTTATACTAAAAAATAATGGTGAAATAAACCATGTTGATAAGATCTCTTTATTACCTTTGAGTTAAATGAAAATTTAAGGATGTTAAGTTTATTTTTAATCGCAGAAACAGGTAACGGGTATTTCATGGGTGAAAAATTTCATTAAAAAAAATAAAGTAACAACATTCGCTAAGAATGTTTTTTTTATACTTGGTATCTTTGTAATTTGTATGAATAGTATTGTTGCAAATATTTTTTATAAAAAATTACGATTAACATGAAAAATTGTGACAAAATTGAATTATCATTGAACGCGTTTGTACTTGTTCATTGATAATACATACAAAATTTTTTCACGGCATTAATTTTATTTTTAAGCCCAAGTTCTGATTGGAACTTTTATACGAGAGATAATAGCTTAGTTAAATAAATAAAAGCCAATTGAAAATGGATATTAGTTGTAATAAAATCAAAACCAAATTGTACATACAAACTCAATGAAATGTAAATATTTATGATAAAAAAAAACTCACGAATAAATGTCTCTCTCAGAAAAATCACTATCAATCAATTGTTATGGAATTATCAATTTTGGTAATATTTACAAGCAAAAAATATTGTATAAAGTCAAAGACGCAAGTCGTACTTATATTGTTAATCGAGATCACGGCGTTGCCCAGCTCAAAATCATGAGAGCAAAACGAACCACTATTATAATTTTTATACATCGATGTGCTAATTTTACCGTATTTATATATTATACAAATATGTTATATGATATATAATTTTCATGGAACGAAGCAAGATCTTTTTTTCAATTCATTGTAATTTATATTTTACAATAAATATCGATGGTAGATTTCATATGTAATTCACGATGTACGTACAATGATGTTTAACTGGAGGAATAAATGTCAAAGTATGTAACAAATCGTCTTTAATACAAGCATACACAATTGTTGAAATGAATTTTTGACTATTTTTTACCCTTCACGAAATAACGTATAATGCTTTTCTGTTTTATTTTTTGGTATGTCTTGTTACAATTTTCGTCATTTCCAATTTGAAATGGATACCTGAAAAAATAATCTTGTAGTAGAATTCCCTTGTTGAAAAAATCGAACGGTTGATTCCAAGTCATGAATCATTCTAATACCATTATTATTATTATTTATTTTTTAAATATAAGATTCAGATACAGATACCGATTATACAAAAAAATGATAAACATGTAAAGAATTCAACATATTTTTTAAAAACAAAAAAGTATAAAATTGAAATGGAATTTTCGTGTTAAATGCCGAACTTCGATTGTACGTAAGCGTGAAAAATACAGTAACATTTAAAATATGATGAATTAATTTAGCACAATGAAAGTAGGACAAGTGCAAACTTTGAAAAACGGAGCAATACACGCGAGTGCAATCGTTGTACGATCGGCTAATCGTATTTGAAGATCATAATCAAGATCGATTACCTAGAGTAAACAGATTCAACCTATTGTGGAGTGCCATCTCGTCCTTGTACCGATCATACATCATCAGAGATAGACGTCGATGATACTCGGATCTTTGGAGTCGCGTTAATATATTCTCTCTTTGAAAAACCGAATCGACCAAGTATAAATCGATTGTTTTCAAAGAGAATCGACTCTCGATTGTATCGATATCGCCGAGCCCATAGCAACCGAGCGCAGCGGCAGCAGTATAAGCAACGCACGCAGCGCACCATCGGTCTCTCGAGACTGCTATATGCTGCAAATGCATGTGATAGTGTTATGTTATAAAACATTGTAGTACGTACACACATTCTCTCTCTCTCTCTCTCTCTCTCTCTCTCTCTCTCTCTCTGTATACTGCACGCGCGATCAAACGTACATACACGACGACGACGACCATAGCCTCTAAAATTGCATTAACTCTCGGTGTACAGTAACGTAACACACATAACTCCTTCCCGCCTCGCGAATGAAGTGCAGTCCGATACAAAGTCGCCTCTTTGTGCCCCTGTATAGTGTATATACCTAATGTATCGGCGCGGCCGCTTTTCGGAGCTGCGAGCAGCGCAGCGCGATGGTATTATATATCGTAACGCGCCGAGTTCATAAGTGTATTGGTTGGTGTGCTGCGTTTGTCGCGTGGGTGTGCTATATAAAATGTAACTGCCGCGCGCTGTGCTGCTACCGCTCGCGCTGCTATAACTGCAGGTTTGTGTTCGTCTGTGTATGTATAATAACGTACTCGAGTGATTGACGCCAGTGCAGTGGGCCAACTATTAATTGTTGTTGTTGTGATTTCGAACATTTTTGTGACTGTAATAACGAATCGAAATTGGGATCATCGTCGTCGTCGTCGTCGTCGTTTAAGAGTCAAGTTGAAGAGGTATCATCCATTTGCAGTCAGGAGTTATAATACAACATTGGGATTGAGATAGAGGCTGAGAGAGGCGACGATGGAAGCTCCTCAATAGGCCATCGTCGGTAGCCTCTTTTTCTCTCGTTCTGTAGCTGTATACACACATACACACACTCGTATACGTATAGGTATGTATCTGTATCTCTCTCTCTCTCTCTCTGTGTCGAGTGTTGCAAGTAACGAGTCATTGCGTGAGAAAGCCAAGTTTTTACCTATAACGGAATGTTATCATTATTGACCTCGGCGACTATGTGCCTCCTTCTGACTGTTGTGCGTCTGTCTGTGCCTGTGTGTGTGTGTGTGTGTGCGTATGCGTTTAGAGCGCGCGGCGCGACCCACTACTCTCGGAGTTGTGTGTGCGTACGAGTACGAAACCGCATGTAAAAAAAAGTGCATATATATCTGTACGTGTGCGCTGTGTATAGGTGTGCGTTTGTTTTGTGCTCTCTTGCTCCCTCTTACATGTATATAAGAGTGCAACGTCTCTCTGTCTCTCGTTTGCTGCTGCTGCTGCTGTTGCCTCTCTCTACGCCATAATCATCAATTCGGCTCGATTTTTTTTGCTGCTGCTGCTGCTGCTCTCGGTCTCTCTCTCTCTCTCTCTCTTTCAGCTCGTTGTTGATTTTTCCCGTGTGCACGCGGTTATTACAGGCGTTACGCACCATTTGCCACGTATACGACGACGAGTTGCAGTCGAGAAAATATTAAATACATTTGCGTGACCGGGGAGAGCTTATTAGCGTTAGACGGGACGCGAGCCGGTGCAGCGCGACATAATGATGTATGTACGCAATTATCCGTTTCGAACGTTTGAAAACTCCGAAATTGTGTTGTTGCTGTTGTTGTGGTGCGGTGGTGCGTTGAGTGCTGCTGCTGCTGCTGTAAAAAAGTCTCGCGGAATGTGCACATCGAAAGTTCGAAACACACCTTATATATTTTTTTTTGTCTAACTGCATTACGCGGCGCGTGCAACGTATTTTTGTTACAATTGTCCGCGTATAGAGTGAACGTTGAATAATATTGTGTTACCAACGACCTGCTCGTGTGTGTGTTATATTCGACGTATTTTGTTTCATCGTTGCTCGGCACGACGCGCTTGCGACGTTCATTTGTAAATTTTCATATACTTTATCTTTTGTTCAAATTACCCGCAAAGTTTTCACATGCATAATTGATGCACGAATGAAGTATTCTAATTGCACGTTACGCAACGGGTGTGTACTACGGATACGTCTCGTTTGAACGGGAAACATGTAGAGGGGTTGCGGGGCACCGGAAAAATGCAATTACGAATTCGGCAAGAGAAACAGAAAATCGAGTGACAACGTTTCATTTTTAAGGTTAGAGAGATAAAAATATATCTTTTATTTTATTATCATTATTTTTCTTGAATATATTCCTTAAAATCAACATCCACTCGTTCGAGCCTCGATAAAGCCGTGGCATCGTGCAGCGGTTATGTTTTCGCTTCTCGATTCTCTGCCTGCAACCAAAATATTGATAGTCGTCGTCGTCGTCGTCGTCGTCGACACGATCCGACAACAAACGCGCGTGCAACGACATCTATAACGCATGCAACGAGCTCGCACCAGCCCAAGATTTGCATAAACCGTGTTATATATTTTTTGAATTCCAACCGGATCCGAAACAGCGTCGGTCGTGTTCTGTGCGTTGTCTCGCATTAGCGTCGTTATTATCTGTACTCGCTAAAAACGAGCGACCTTGCCTGTAAGTAAATACAGTTTATACTCGGAGAGAACGAAAACGAAAAAAATCAGAAAGCCATGCAGCCGATGAGAGAGCGAGCGCGCGTGAATGCACACGCAAAAAAGTGACTTATGCACGCACTGTCAGCTGCACACAAACGATAGCGAGTCTCTCTCTCTCTCTCTCTTGGGCGAGAAAGAGAGGCGTATATGTAGTATAAGTACTCAGCCCTGCAGCAGCAGCAGCGACAAAAGGGGAGTATATAGAGGCGCGGCCGCCACAGCCAAATATATATATATAATAATAATAAGAAGCTATATGTTACGTATACATGCACGCACGCGTGTACTCGCGCGTAAGGGTAGAAAAGAAGTATACGAGAGAGAGAGAGAGAGAGAGAGCCTAGACGCTCGAGACAAAGGATGCTCTCGCTCACTCACTCACTCGCTCGTTCGCCAAAAAACTCACCCTCATCGAGGCGAGCGCGAGACAGCTTTTTACAATCGCTTTCGCGTGCGCTGCGGCCGCCGCCGCCGCCGACAACGACTCGACTTGCAAAACACCTCCTTTAACTATCTCTCTCTCTTGTCCCCCGGAAGTTTCGATCATTTATATTCGGAGCTTGTTCTCGATTCGTAAAATGTCCAACGTTTGTATCGCGTGCGATTACATTGTTTATTGCATATAAAACGATCGATCGGCTTTTTTCTTTCTCTCGAGCTTTAATAACAATCGATCGGTGCGAAAACGTGCGCGTGTGATTTCGGAGCAGCCCGACGATTTCGTATACTGTATACTTTTTATAATAGTCGACGGTGTGTCGCTTCGTTGTGCACGATCGTAATCTTGCACGAAGCCGTACCAAGTGAGAATTTTTTACTTCAAAAAGTAGTAAAAAATCTGTCGACGGGGCGGCCAAAGAGAAAGAGAGAACGAAAGAGAGAGAGAGAGACAGTTTCATTCTCTCCCCACCCGATCGTCGTCGTCGTCGTCACTTGTTGTGCGCGCCCATGGGCTAGAGACGAGAGAATTGGTGGGGAACAATAGAACAAAAGCCATCTTCAAAATTTGTTCCACTCGGCCTGGTAAAAACAAAAAAAAAAAGGAACGAAACAAAAAATCCTGTTGTGCGCGCCCGTGAAACACACGGGGCATAAGCAGCAGCAGCAGCAGCACAAGACAGACGTTGCTTAGCTGCTGCAGCATGCGAAAATATTTTGCGCTCAAAGAATCGCTCACGCACTTTGTGCTGCTGCGCGACGTTGTTGCAGAATATATACGTGCTGTATGGTAACGAAGAAGCTTAAAGAAGAAACGAGTATTACGTCTACGTAAAATGAGAGAGAGAGAGAGAGACGATGGCTCGCGTTATGTACGAGGTGTATAGTAGTAGTAGCCTATACAGTTGGACGTCCAACGAAGGGGGTTGCGAATCTCTCTATGTACGGCTCACGCACACACGCCTCTTTCTCTACATGTGCGTATATCTGTAAATTTCAACTGCTGTTTTATATGTATATATACCGTTTTATATTATACGTGTGGCAGACACCGACGACTACGTTGAAATAAAGGGGGTGTAAGTATAAGAGAGAGAGAGAGAGAGAGAAAAAGAAGAAGAAGGTGCACACAGAGAGGATAGCACAATGGGTCGGGTGTTGTTACGATGCGCGACTCGTATTTCCACAAGTCGAATCGTGCTGTATAACCCCCAGCGAAAAATGCCCGTTAACGAGCTTATAACCCGTCTCTCTCTCTCTCGTCCTCTACGTAAGATCTTTCTTATTTTTTTTTACTGGGTCAAGCTCGAAATAGACTTTTGATACCCTCGTAGCCGCAGACGAGTAATATTTAACAGATCAAGAATAAGAAACTCCTCGATCGCGCTCTCCCACGAAGAATCTCCAGCATAGACCTCGATTAAACCCGCAGGATTTACGCATTTACGTCCTTAGGCGTGTGTGTTATATTTGTATGGAGTGGTGGGCGACGGAGAAACCATGCGAGCACGTGCACGATCGGCACGACCGCTGCGTTATATACGTATATAATATCGAGAGGGGCTGCTTTTCAGCGCACTGGTGGCGGTGGGGATGAAGACTCGAAAGTTAAAGAGAAGGAGAGGAAGAACAATTTCGTGTGTATAGGTACATTGTCGTATGTAACGCACACGAGTTGCGTTTTTTAAGCGTCTTCGATTCATCGATACACATTCAGTAATGGTTGGCAGAGTGTTCGATACACGCAAAAAATTGAAAGAGAGTAAAGATCGATAAAAAATATACGATATACACGCATGATTCACCCTTGCGACGTTATGTAACGCACAAAAAAGCCGTATGTATATGGGGTAGGTATATGGAAGCATCCTGCGTTATTATATATACGCTCAGCCGCAAAAGTCCCGACTGCCGCGCGCGCGACGATGTCGAAGGAAAGACAAGGAGAGAGAGAGAGAGAGAAGGAGAGAAAGGTAGAAGGGGAAGAGAATCGTACTTCTGTCTCTCTCTGTCTTTTTCGTAAAAAAGGGGGCTAGGCGTCCTTTTCTCTCCCTCCTCGTCCTTATTCGCGCACACACACACACATACACATAGGCTCGCCGGTTCTCTGTATAGCGTGTGTATATTGGTAAAAAAGGGAGAACGCCTCGGCACTGTGCAGCATAGTGGTATACTTGCTCCGAAGAGGGGTAACACAGAGCACGCGCACATACACACACAAACACAAGTGTGCCAGACAGAAGGCGAAAGATAGAGAATCGCTGCTGCTGCTGCTACTACAACCCCTATCGTCGTCGCGCGTTTGCTATTATGGACTGTGTTGTGCTCCGTTTACACAGGACACACTCGGTCAGTTCTCGATTACCTACCGTTTGACGCGCTTCATAATATATTTATATACGTAATACTTGAGGGATATATGTATACCGAAATACTCGATCATTTTTGACGTATAGATACGTATTCCCCGTTGAATTGGCCATTTCAATCCGGAGATCGGTATAAAATGAACTTTGATCGTCGACGCCCCTACCTGTACGAGTGAATTTCGACCGGAAACGCGCGATTTTTGTATTCCAAGTGTTGTTTAAAATAAAAAAAAGTGTCGAGCTCTTAATTGTGCTTCGTTCTATGGTAGTGTCCAACGTTTATTTATTGTACAATCGAAAACGAGCGAATGCAATCAAAGAAAAGGGGGTAAGCAGCCCAACGACAACGAGGACTCTGCTGGTGGTGGTGGTAAAATAGTGGTCGTGTGCGCCCCGCGAGCAGCAGCAGCTTTGAATCGAGCGCGCGTCCCGACGCTTATCAAACTGACTTTTACACACAGTGTATATGCCATCGTTAGAAAATTACGCTCGTTTCCTCGTGCTGTTTCTAGGCTATACCATTAATTTTACTATTACTATTTACTTTTTTATTAACATTTCTGCAACTTTACTCGCACACATCTTCCGCATATTTCCTCTCTCATATCTTTCCCCGTCGTCTCTCTCTCTCTCTCTCTCTCCGTGTATCCCCGAGACTACTGCAGAATTGTGTGTCATTATACTTTTTCTGAGCGAACATTCAATCCTGCGGTTGACTTGTGTATAATAATTGTCTGTCTGGCTGCTGCGGGCTGTATACTCCGTGTTGTTTGTATGTGTATACGCGAACGTGTGCGTATGTCTCTCTGAGATCGTTATGTGTTGTGTGCACGTTATACTACATACATGTGCTCAGCGCTGCGAGAGAGAGAGAGAGAGAGAGAGAGTGAAAGAAGAGCAGGCACAAACTTCTCTATATACAAGAGGCTACTACTGTTGCTTGTATGTATACGTGCTCCTTCGAGGAATTCGAGGTTTTAGAGAGGACTCCCGATGAAAAGAGAGAGAGACCTTACGTAGGGTATATATATGGATATATAACGTGTTACAAATTACCAGCCTTACTTCGAATCGTCTTCAATCTCTCTTCGGTCTGTCTCTCGATTCGTTTCTCCTTACCGCATTGTCCTTCAATTTTTTTTGGTTTCTTCTTTTTTTTTTCAAGAAAATTTTTTTATTTAATACCATATTACCAGCAACGGTAGAATCATCTTGACTCGTTATAATATACATCTCTGCGGGTGAATATTCATATGTATATCACGAAACACAGTCCTCGTCGTCGTCGTCGTCATCGTCGTTGACGAGAGCCACAACTGCAGCCCCGTGTGTGTGTGCGTGCGTGCATTGTGCGAGTTTTTTTTTCGAGAGCTCCGTCGCTGACGCCCGAGGAGTCGTCCTGTGTGTGCATATTATACATATAGTAGTAGTAGCAGCGGCGCGCATATGGTAGCCGGAAAAACTTTTATACATACGATGGTTGTTAGTTAGTTGGTGTGTGTGTGTCTGCGCGGCTGTTGTTGGCGGTGCGATTGGCGATAGGCACGTGCTGTGCTGCTGCTGCTGCTGCTGCCGAACGCGCAAAGCCACCGCAGCTACTGTACGAGAACCTCCCCTCTCTCTCTTTCTCTCTGACTACGTACTACTGTTTGCCAAGTACCATGTACTATAAGGGGTGTGCCCATCGAGGAAATGAATAAGATTCGCTGCAATATACCTATATATACGTATAATATGCACACACGCGTAGAGCAGCTAGTATTATATGTGTGTGGACTCGTTTGTATCCTTACAGCACGCGCACTCGTCGTCGTCGTCGTGGTGCTGGGCTCCCCACCCCCCTTCGTTTTTTTTTTCGTGCACGCACACATACACACATTGCCTCGCGCTCATTATTCGAGCTGTTGGCCGACTATATATGTGTTTTTTTATCGCTCTCCGCTTTTTTTTGGTGAAAAACTCGTTGCAAAAGACCCTTTTGGCTCTCGCACTCACTTCTCTCGTTCTCTCTCTCTTATATATAGATTTGGATGAGGAATTTCGGTTGGTGGATGGTTTTTTGTAGCCGAGCGCTCGATGTAAGGAGCGCGCGAGCGAGCGACTGAGTGAAGAGGTAAAAAAAGGCTCGAGATGTATTGTATACGCCTGTGTGTGTATGCGTGCGCGAGAGCGTATAATAATAGAGCTTCCGTTAATTGAAACGCGACAAAAAAGTTTCAGTAATCTTTCTGTGTTTTTGTCGGATCGAACGAGCGAAACGAGCTGTGAGCGCACATGGACGCACACACGCACACATACACACAACGAGAGCCCCGCGTATATTGTCTGCAGTATTTATACATTATATATACCATCGCGACTCTATACCGAGTTTGAAACGGAGGGACAAACAAAAAATTAATAAAAATTTCATTCGAGCAAAAGTATAAGCAGCAGCAGCAGTATGGCATTTTATTTTCTCTGACTCTATAAAACATGTATATCTTATGAAACGTCCTCGTATTATGTACGTCACGTCTATCTATATTATATGCACATTTGCGGTCAGTATTGAGAGGCGCGAGATGCACACACACACACACACACGCGTATCGGACTCTGAAAGTAGATTTCCGAAACGCGATACGCCTGAGACAGACAGAGCCTCTCTGTACGCATATAATATGCTGCAGACTCGCCTCGAGATCGGTAATATGTCGCGCTCGCCACCGCTATAACGCGAACGGATATTGAAATCGATCATGGAAAATCTCGAGAGAGACGACGAGCGACGACTACGACCGTTCGATATTACCTGGAGCCGGGCAGATATCGGTTAGTCGCTCTCGAGACTCCGCTGCGATTGCATATATTTTATTTTACTGCTTAATTGTGTGATTAAGGGCGATATCAAGATATAATCGGTATTGGCACGAGCATTATGTAGTCCCCCTCGAGCTTTACGAACTGGTATGTATGTCAATTATTTTTTATTAAAAGAAATTTTCTTTACGCGATTATTCGCGACTCTAATTGAAAATCGGGCTTACATTTCTAACTCAATTACTACATAACGACTTCATTCTGTAATTATGCTCAGTTTCCACTTAAATCCACTCGCATTCGAACCTTTTGACGTACAATTACGAATCTCTCGAGTTCGCGAAGGTCTCCGGTTGCTGCTGCTTCTCCGCGCTGCTGCGTCGCGAACATAATTTTAAGTAGTACAGAAAAGCGTATGTTCCGTCCTGACGCGCACGCTGTGTTCTGTGCGTCGCCGCTGTTGCACACAGCACACGATCTTTATTCCAATTTCTTCGTGTTATTATAATACGCGGAGACGAGGACATTCTATATCCACGAGATTTCTCGGGCTCGTGTATCTATTTTGCCTCACTTCGTCGTGCTCCAAATTGCACGTATACACGCATTATGAGGAGAAACAAAGAATAGACAAAGAATAGCAACAAAAAATTGAGAAAAAAAGGAGATACGAGAGCATAGCCTCGGTGTTCGGTGATGACAACGATGATGATATTTCGTCGCTCGAAGACGCGAGAGAGACGCAGCGCGCGCGCGATATCATTTCCAGAAGTCATCCAATCTTTCAATGGCGAAAAAGAAAAGTGCAGCCAGCGTATCCCAAAGAGACTCGCACACACACACGTTTATTTTTTGAAACAAAAAAGCAAACGAGTGCGTAGAGAGAACCAAGGGCCATAGTAGCCGCGTGTATGCGTGTGTGTCTGTCCTCTGTGCGTGTATGCGTGAGCCATTGTGTCAACGGACAGCGGCGGCGGCGGACGCTCTACTCGCTTGCTCGCTCGTCGTCGGCGATGAGTGCAAAAAAAAAGTAAAAAAGGAAGGAAGCGAGGAGGGGCTACTTCTGGTGTGTGTGTCCCAGGTATAAACTTACGAGTTTACGTATGGGATTACCTGTCCTCTTACGGCCTATGTACATGCATTTGTGCGTGCGTCCCTATAAATGCGTATGTATGCGTGTGTGTGTGTGCTGCTCCATAAAAAAACAAAAAAAAAAAAAAAAACAAGGAGATAGATTGAGTTACGTTTTACGCCGTTGTGAGCATCTCTCTCTCTCTCGTCGGACGGTCTACTGCTGCTGTCCTACGTCGCCGTCATCGTCGTCGTCTGCCAGGGGGCCAGAATTCGCACATATAGGAAGCCAGCGACGTCGTCGAGAGCCTCAGTCTTCCTTCTGCGGCGATACACCACGCTCACTCACGCACACACATCGAGAGAGAAAGAGAGAGACAGGCACGTGCATCCTTATAGAGAGCAGAGTTTAATTGTCGCGTGTCGAGTGCGTGCGGGTGGATTATATTGTTATATACGTACCGTACACGCATGCACGCGTATTGTATTCATTATTTCGTCGTTGCAAGTGTGTTATGTATTATATACAAGCGTCTTCTCGTACGTAGGGCCGCTGCAGTTTTGCTCCGCAACTCGAGGATTAAAAAGAAAAGGTGAAAATAGATAAGTAAACGAATAATAAATAATTTTAGAACCTGCATCGTGCGTTTGTTGTATTATAAAGCTTCGTGCGCGTATATACTGTTTACCGATCGCGCCGAGCGTCTGTCATTCGATCTTTTCCCCTTTTTCTCTCTCTCTCTCTCTCTCTCTCTCACTCATATATTATGTATTCGCTCTCTCTCTCTTTCGCAAGGAAGCTTAAAAAAAACTTTGAACTCTTTTCGGGATTCCGTGCGTTGATCGATCGTACGGTTTTTTTTTATTTCATCCTTTTTTTTGGTACCCTGGGCCTTTTTTTGTTACGTGTTGTGTGCTCTGCTCCGCTTCTCTCTCTCTCTCTCTCTCTCTCTCGTCGGCTCGTGTGCAATGATTCGAATTTAACGCGGACGAGAAAAGACAGTTGGTATACGTACGAGGAGCCGTGCGGAAGGGTGCGCACGATATATAGTAATAATGATGCACACACAGTCAGTCTGCTGCAAACTTTTGTATCGCTCGCGCGCGCCTTCTCTCCTGCGCCCAAAAGTCGGTGTGATACGTTTCCCTAAAGCTGTGCTGCTGCTGCTGTAAGCGACGATTTTTTTATCGTAAAAAAGTGCATTTGCATACGCGAGCGCGTAACTCTATCTCATTGTTGTTGCTGCTGCTGATGCTGTCGTCGTTGTTGTTTTTCTGCGCACACGATCGTGTATACGAATTTTCGTTCTCCGCGTTGAGACGCGCATGACTGGCCTTTGTGGTTCGATTGAAATGTTCTACATCGATGGATGGCTGTTGTTGGCGATCGTGTATTAGACGTAATTCAAACTGACGTAAGAACGTTGCATTATTATAAACAATATTAATAGCAATGATATACTCACACATTTTAATGTAAACATTTGTATGTACTATGAGAAATTTTGTATTAAAATTTGCTATGCCTGCAAGAAAAAGTTGTGTGGATTTAAAAAAATAATTTTTACCGTAACAATGTACTGTAAAAATTTCCATATTTTATAACAAAAACCATCATAGTTTGACTCTGTACAACTTTTTCAAGCGTAAATTAGAATTTCTATAATAGAATTAATTTCTGTTGGTATAGTATTTTTTAACTAAGCTACTATTCTTTTTCTATTTGTAAACAAATAATACACTGTACCTTCATTCGTGAAAACTCTTTTCGCGTAAAAAGTCTGCTTAAGTTATGCAAATGTACAAAGGAAAATAGCACATCTTTCAAATTTTCAAACTCATATTAAAATTTTCATTTTTCAATCTAATCTTGTAATTGTTAATTTTCTGGTATCTCGTGTACTAGAGAGCTTTGTGCTCTCTTTCACGAGCAGGTACCGTCATTCGATATTATAGTTGGTTAACAGGTATAGGTATACCTGCAACACGTTTTATCATCCACCGAGAAACTGTCTTATGTAATGATAAGCCACGATCTTAAGTTATTCTTATTATTTTTTTTATTATCAAGCCACACACACACAACATCGAGACGGAAGGGAAGGAAAAAAAACAAGACGCAAAGAAACGCGCTCGTGAAAACCGATCTCAAAGCTGCTGCTGCTGCTGCTGCTACTACCGGCATTGGTTATGAAAGAAAATACAGCACCATACACATATACAAGCACCGTAACTGGAGGTGCTCCAAGGCATATCAGGCGGATTAAAAGTTAAAAAAAAAGAATTAATTATTTCAGGTGACAGATAAAAGCAAGAAGAAAAAGAGAAGAAAGAAGACGTTAAGATAGCAGAGGTACTGGCTTCGATGTGTGCTGGGGTATTATTGCATACAAGCTCCTAGCACCATTTGAAATCAGTACTACTCTTCTTATGGGCCAACGCAATAGCTGCTGTCAAGAGATGAAAAGTGCGATTGTTCATAAAATAAGCGTAGCATAAAGATCCTATGGTAAATGTTGTTGAAACAAAATCAAAGAAATGAAAATTTGTTTAAGATTCTTGATTCTGACTCGGTCGATAAAAAAGATTTACGTTTGTACTAATCAGCTAGTATTGAATTTGACAAAAAATAACAATTTGAACCAGTACATTATGTTAAGAAAAGGAATAATAGAGAAAAATAATGCATTCGTCTATAATACAGGAACGTTCGTTTTTATTAAGACTTGGTTGTCTTTTTTTCATTATCCAATAATAGAATTATCATTAAAGGACAATATACACATCATAATTGTAATCGTATAACGTACACATTAATTAGCGTTATATTTATAAGTATGTAATATTTATTTCGTATATTAAATTATCTTATTATCAAATGTTAAGAGTTTATTAACTCGGGCACCTATTCGAATGATTCGAAAAACTTGGCCAAATAATACAAAAAGAAACTCGTTCGATTGAGTTCGGTTATTAATTTTAAATTACTCGTAATGTACAATTTCATCGTTAAAGTTTTGTACCTTAAGCAACCATGCGATTTGTTTATATAGCTTTCCTATACATATATTTGTTACGTACGTCTATATATTTTTTTAAGAATCTCCCAAAGCATTTTTACCATCTTATATCGTAGTATACAGTGTGTATGCATTGTATTGCGAGCTTGCGAGGAATATATTAACAAACGATGTGTATATAAATCATTATACACGATTAATATTATGATAAAATCTTATATCATATATCAAAAAATATCATGTACACGTTTCAATATCGTCGTGAGTAAAAAAAAAAAAGAACAGGCAATATTACCTATACATTTTTTTTCTTTCTTTTATCGATCATCATCGTCACGTGCGAATGAGTCGTGGGTAAATTACTTCAATATTCTTAGGTATCCGAAAAAAAATCAATCAAGATATTATTGCCTCTATGTGTACAATTTATGAATTAAGTATACGTAATTATTACTACACGTATAATTACTTATTATGTCGTATAGCCTACTTGATTCGGTGACGCATATTAATCGAATAGCATCGCCTCATCCTATGTACAAAGTTTCAATTATAGCGTCGAGCGAATTTTGACGAGATTCTGCGCTGGTTGTCGCATAATTCAATGATTCAACCAGATTTACAAAAAAAAATAAATAAATAAACAACAGCAGCGACGCTTTAAGTCGTTGTCGTCAGCGAGTATGTCGTGTACAAATCTTATTACGAATTGCAAAAAAATAGGTTCAAGAAGAAAATATGACTCTGCGCACGATGAGAGAGAAGTTACGTCGAGTCCTTGCTTCGACTGGTCGCTTGAAGCTTCGTCCACGTCTCGCCGAGGGCCTTCGCGAAATGATCGTCCACTGCGGAAAAGAAAATAGACTCATTAGTATTCTTGTTGTTGTTGTTACTTTTTTTTTCACACGCGCGTGTGTGTCATTTTTATCAATCTGAGTCATATTATTTTTTGTAAATACCCACCGCTCAAGCCCGTATCTTTGTCGCCACCGGTGTTGCTCGCGTTGAAGACCGCGGCGTAATCTTTGAGTCCGAGCGAGCGCTTGAAGTGCTCGTCGATGGCCGGGTCGCTGGCCACGCCGGACTGCCTCAGGCCCGTGTGATGCTGGCCGCGCGTCGCCGCCGAGGCCGTCACGCTCGCCGTCGGTGTCACCGCTGTGTCTTCCGTCGTTTCACCTGTGGATTCAAAAATATTCGTTTAAAAAATGTTACTCGATGCATAGTTTAATTTAAAGATATACAATTTGTAAAGTAAAATCATTACCTGCGAGGGCTTCGGTGGCCGCCGAATCCGCCGACTGTTTGATGGGCGACTGTTGGGGCGCGGCCGGCGCCGTCGTCGGCACGATCACGCTCGGCCTGCTGCAGTGCACCACCCGGGCCGCCGACATGTCCAGGGCCTCGCTCTGGATCGGGTCGCGTCGGCGCTCCTTGCGCCATGTGCTACTCGGTCGGCGATGCAGATTCGTCGTCTTTGGCCGCTCCTCTGAAAAAATTAAACAAAATTTTTCGTCAGTTTGGTTCGTAATAAAAAAGAATAAAAAAGAGAGAGATTTACTAGAATCATCCGCGCGTGTGAACAGGCGAATCGTTTAAAAACGGCCAAAAGATACGCGTGCGAGAAATGATAAATAAAATTAAGAAAAAAAAGGAAGAAGACGCTCTATCATACGATTCGAGCACCTTGACTCTCGGCTCTACCCGTATGCGTATTCGTGTAAATGTTTATTTAAGAAGAAGTTAAAATGTATAATTTTTTGTTTCTTTTCCGATGCAGCAATAAATCAAGATTCGAAATCTCGAATTTCCAGTTTTGCACTTACACTACATCGCACACGTGCGAATATTATATGCGCGCGCTCCTATAATAAGCACATTATACGCTATATATCCATACTAATATCGCACACGCATGCAAATACACCTCGAGCTTCCCATGGGTTCTCGTAATGTGTGCTCTCGTGTGTTACGCGCACATTTACTCATTCGAGCACGAGAAAGAGATCAAACATTTTTTGACTTCCTAAGATTCTTTTGATTTTTGCCGACGTTCGAGCTATATACTACTACTCATCCGATTTCCTCCCCATTGACACGTTGGGTGCGCGATGGTGTTGTTAGACACACACACACACACACTCATAGTATTACGCGGCTCAAGAAGAAAAAGGTGATAAATCTCTTACGCACCCGAGACTATATATTGCGTATATATTTTGAAAAACAAATCGACGAATTCCAGAAATTCTTTCATCGTCTCGCGCCGCTACTTTATATACTACCTATATATAAACTCGATAAGATATTATGTATATCACATCATAAAATATTTAGAGAGATGACGCTTTGTATACGCTCGCGCTATATAACGTGTATAAAATATATACGAAAGAGTTTAGAAAAAAGAAAATAGACCATAGCGCGCAGAATGCAAATGTGAAACACGTCTTACATTCCACTGCTCGCCGCGGCCAGATAATACTGTACAAAGTAAACGCAAAAAGTGAGTTGCATTACTTTATTTTTTTGTCGTTGTAATATACACACTCACTCGCGCGAGCGAACGCACACACACACATAGTCATACAGGTCTAATTAATCATCGCGCGCGCGCGCGAGCCCCGCGTTCGCATCATATTTTAATTATAAAACTGCCCCGCTCGGCCACGGTATTTATACAAAGCTTTCTCATGATGTGGCTTGTACACATAATATAATATACAAAATATAATAAAAAAGACGACGATATCGAAGCTAATCTCAAACCCTTGCCTCGGAGTCGAGCTGAGAGAGAGAAAGAGGAGCAACTTCAAAAAAACCAAAAAAATCACGGCAAAAAAGTAAAGGGAATAAACGCATAGAAAAAGGGCTGCTCTGCTCCTGCTGCTGGACGTTGTATATATAGGTAAGCTATATATATATATTGTGTATGTGTGTATCTATGTATCTGTATACGTAATGGAAAACCAGTCCAGTTCCCAGGATTCGCGCGCGCCGCACAGCGCACTACTGCGCGCGGGGCGGCAGGAAGTGCGTAATAGCCGTGAGAGGCAAACTGGTTTTTCGGTGAGCGGAACTCCTCCCCTGCGCCCGCAGAGCCAGAGAGAGAGAGAGAAAAAGAGAGGATGAATGGATGGACCGAACTTTGTGTAAAGTAAGCGTGTGTTTCTGTGTGTGAGCGCCTCGCACACGAGTCCTTTGAAGATGTGAGTGTGTATAGCGTGTATATAGGTATATACGTACACCATATATCGGCGAATTAATGGATAATAAACTCTCTTTCTCTTCGCGGGGTTATAATGAGAGGATGCTCGATTTTATTTTTTGGAAAAAAAGGAGAGAAAGATTATTAACGGTAGGGCGACGACGACGATGACGCGCCCTCCGAGTGATGCTGCTGCTGCTGCTGAGCGCAGAGATGGTCGCGTTTGAACGCGCTTAGAGAGCGGCGAAGCGGTAGAGATATAGCTTTTTTCCGGGTGGATTACTCATATGTATTGCAATTAATCGCGGGAGAAGTTATCGGACGTGTTTATATCATAAATATGCGATTCGAGCGGAGCGATTCCTCGAGACGTCCAGCCGCATTAACTATGTGTGTGTGTGCATTTGTATAATAAAATGAAGAAAATAACGATTAAATTTTTACGTAATCTATAACGAGCGAAAGACAATATAAACTCGCGGGGATGAGATTTATCTCGATCTTGAATATCTTCTCTCGTTTTTTAATTTTATTTCGCTGGCAGAGATCGGTATTGATGCGGGGGGATATAATCAGTAAACCGAAAATGTGGTTTGATACATTATCGCGCGGATAGGCACTTTATTGACCCACTCGAGATGTCAATCGACGCGTGCACCGATCGAAGTATCGGATAATGATAAGCCCCAGCGACAGCCGAATTATTTTAAGTGATGAAGTGTAGCAACGAAAAAAAAAAATACAAAAAAAATCAACAACAATCGAAGTATATAGAAGCAGGCTTACGTGCTAGAAGCAACGAACGTCGATCGTCGTTTGAAAAGCTTCTTCCTCCTCCTAATGGAAAGAAAAGCTTTTGAACTTGACGCGGTATACGTAAAGTTTTGCAAACAAATCGACGCTTTCGTTGAGTAAACTCGAGCAAGCCGCTCGCGCGAATATTCGTGAAACGATATACAATAATAATAATGATAATATATAAAAAGCATGTGTGGTCCTCGTCATCGTCTAGCGATCGATTCGTCGAATTTTTATTTATTTATTTATTTTATGTTTTTTTTCCTCTCATTCGGAATCATCGCGACACGAGGCAGAATTAATCGCTTGCAAATTTTACACAATTATTCAGAAAGCACGTCGCGCACGCTCACGAGATTATAATGTATGGATTGCGCAAAAAATAAAATAAAAAAATTACAAAAATGATAAATATCAATAAAAAAGTCAGGCCTCTCTTGCTCTCGTCTCTGACTCATCTTGATTTTAATCAGAAGAGGCCTCATCGCGTTACACCCACGCGACAGAGTGTATAGTAAGAGCATCAACGGCAGCAGCAGCAGCAACAACAACAGCATAGCCATACATATATACAGCACATATCCGAAAGTCAGCGCGTTGTCTCGGGCCACGCCGATCTCTTATTATAATACGCTTATATACACTGCCACTGGTTATACGCCATGCCGATGCGTGCGAGTATATGTGTGCGTTTATGTGCTTTATATCTCGCGTGCCCGTGTTACGAGACTTGATGTTCGTTTCATCATTGGTCGTTTAATGCGCGAATTTTATAATCGAGCCTGTCACTTCTTTTTGGTAAACAGCAAACACATATACAAACACGGAGAGAGAAAGAGACGGATGACGTTATATTATCATTAATAATAAGATATTCTCGAATATAGATTATCGATCGTTACCTATGAGCGCCTTGCCATGGTTGACGAAGTTCAGCCAGGGCTGCCAGATCTGAGCACGCCTGCCTATCTCCATTTCGCGCCCGCACAAACACATATAGAAATCGCTCGCGACAAAATCGTTGTTGTGCGAGGGGTTGTGTTGGATATGGTTGAGCTTGGCGAACGATCGGTAAGTTTTTTTTACACTAAACTGCACACGATTTTTTTTTCATACACACACTTGCACTTATGGTCTCTCTCTCGAACTCTCGACGACGATAATAATATTTTGTTTCACTCCTGCATCTGCATGTACGTGTACGAGTGTAATGTAATGCACCGCAAAACTTGCACGCGTGTTGGAGGAGAGAGAGTGAGAGGTACACTGCGACGAAGTCGCTGCTGCACGGCCGAGCGCGCGTGTGTATATTATGGGCTCTATATAACGCGCGCGCGTCTATATACGTTTTATATATATAGGTATATATCGCTCGCCGAACGCCAAGTTTCGATTCGGAGTGAGGCGCGAGCACGAGCGAGTCTGCGGGAGTGAAAGAGAGGGCCTGTCTCTTCTCTATACTCTCCGATCCGCGCGCGCGGCTGTGTGGCGGCAGCTCTCGCACGCGCGTTGGCTTTTTGTATATTATACATTATGTACGTGTGTATGTGTGTGGGTAACCGAGCATCGATGATGATGATGATGATGCCTGTGAGTGTGTGTGTTTGTGCGTTGGTTCATTCATTCAGAGAAGAGACGATGTGTTGCTGCTGCTGCTGTTGCTGGTTCAAAGCTATATCTCCCCTCTACATTAGCGCACTCATACATACACGCACACCTGAGTTTGTTTTATATGTATATGTGTGCTTCGGGTCTTCTCCGATTTTTCAACTCCGCGAGCACGATACTACGTATCCTATTATAATGCACGCGAGCGCGCGAGCAAACATCTATTCTTCTTTTCTTTCTGCTGACGGCACACAGAGCTACTATTTGTAATTGGCAAATTAAAGAACTCCCCGCTTGACAATTGACACGTATTTTTTTTATACATTATCGTCGCGCGGCTTTCCGAGTAATCGTCGAGTTTTTTGTTTGCGCTTCGATCGGCGGCCGATTTCGTTAAAATAAATATGTATATAATACGTCGATACGATTTATTATTCGGGGATATAAGGCCTCTATATCGTGTAAGCTCTGCAACACAATAACCGTGCCTTCATCTTTCGAAACTTATCGTACTTCGGCGGCATCGGCGGACGCGGACGCCATTAACCGATTTAGACGCGCGTTTATATAAGTGTTGTTTTGCTTATATTTTTGATACAAGAAAAAGAAAACGATCATCGATCGATTACCGATTTTTGTTTTACATACGCGTGTTTCATACATGTTTGTCTGTCGCGATCTATCCTGTTTGTTTTATTTTATTTATTTTTTTCATCGACTTCGGTCCGAAAAAAACCGGTTATGCACGCGCATTCGATATACAACGATTTTTACTTTTCGCGAAAAAATGTAAATGTGCATCGCTCACACGGTACATATAAAATATTTTGTCGAATATTTCGCGTGCCATCGAATTTATCGAACGTCTATTTTTAACTCTCGCGCGCGGTGCGATGCCGAACGAAAGTGTTGTAGTATATATCTCTTAGCCGATTAAAAGAAGAAACTCGGTAATTTGGTCGGAGACGAACAATTAAAATTAAAATAAAATAAACACATCGCTCGCGGCTATTAATGACGGGAATAATTTCAGCCCATTTTTTCTGTGGTCAGTATTGATGTCCGTAAACTCATATAATTGGTTTCGTAGCCGAGAGACGAGAATTATTCGGATGACCATTCAGAATTATACACAGACGATTCATCTCCGCTCGTTTCGCATTATTATACGAATGGATCTCTCGCTATATGTACGCGTATACCTTTCCTTCTCTTTCCGGTCTTTGAGACGAGAGGCGCTAGCGCCATCCTTTCCATCTTTTCGCGCATCGGTGTGTGTGTGCGCGCATTATAAATCCTCTCACTCGGAAGAAGTAGTGTGTGCGTATACATTTCCAGCCGCGGCATAATACGGATACATCGCATACACACACACACAGACACTCGAGTTTTTACTCTCGTGTGAATTTCTTCTCCTTTTTTTTCCTTCCCTCATTTATTTCTTGTTATTTATCTCACCTCGAGAGTCTCGCGGATATAAATATATATACGATGATGATTATTGCTCGCTCGCGCGTTCGAGAGCGTCTCGGGTGTGTGTGTTAAAAAGTATGCGTGTATCGCGTGCGCGATGGAATGCCACATTCGCAGGTAATGTACCGAGGTATTTCCCCGCAGGAATTTCGCTCGATCTTCGTCGTCGTCGTATAGTCGTTGCCGTCGGGCGGAACGATAATGTCACTCGGTTTCGCGCATTCCATCGACGATGATATGCCGCCGAACGATCGCGCGCGCGCGCATTAATGGAACTGTGAAGCGAGTAAAAAAAATAATTCGATCAAAGGTCGGCGCGGCGCAGTGTACATAAATCGAATTACCCGTTGTTCTCTGTCTCTCTCTCTCTGTGTTTGAGCTTTATACGCGCCGCTCTTTAAAGCACCGGAAACAATATTACCAAACTTCTGAAATTCCACTGAAAGCCTATATAATTTGTTTTCAGCGAAAAATCGATTGGGCCAATGTAGTTGCGCGACTCGGCTCCACTTTTTCCTAGAGTCGCACGAGGACTTCCGCGCGCGAATCGATTCACGCACGCTAATAGGAATAATAATATAGTATTGTTCTCGGGCCAATAATAAAAAATAATAAAATTAAGAAAACAATACGCGCGAATTATTTATACAAGGAAAATTGAGCGCAATTGTCACCTTCGCGGAACGCGCGCGCGCGTTGACATTTGTTGACGTTTTATTATATTATAGATTAAAAATAATACTTGGAGTCGTTTGCACACGTGTTCGGCGTATCGGCGACGCTGCTCCGCGTTTATATAAATAGTTGATCTACATATTGACGATTTTTATCACCCACCCCCTTTTTTCTCTCGTTCCCAATCGAGAGAGAGAGCGAGAGAGATATACGAATGCATCGTTAGATCCGATCGTTAGATAAAATTAATATCCATAATTGTGACAAGCGTTTATAAGCCAAACTTGAATGTATACGAAAAGTTTGAATCACGTGGATAAATTGTTGAGCGTCGATGAAACAGGTTACGATCCTCGGGAGGGAAACGACTGTCGGTACGAGGTCGGTAAAACCTCTTTCTCTATATGGTAACTGCAGGACTCATTTACCGACGCAACTCAAGCTCCGATTTTATTCAACGTCGAACTCACGCGCGCAATTTAAAAATAATCCAATAAAACTCGAGTCGTTTCGCTATACCGATCAAATCGCACGAATCGATTACGCACGCACGCGCTCCAATTGCCAAGTGCGACACAAACAAATTTAAAAAAAAAAAGAAAAACGAGAGAATGTCACCCAAAAAAAGAGTGGCGAAAGAAAGAAAGAGAGAAAAGTGAGCAGCAACAGCAGCAGCGGGAGGAGTAAAAAACATTCGAAGAATGCGCGTCGTGCGTGAGTGCGTATATAAGTATATAAACACGCGCGCGGGAGATGCCGGCCCGCAGCACGAGAGATGGATATAGATAGCTGCAAAAGTACGCCTGCCTGCTCTGCGGCTATACAGCCCCGGCATCTCTCTCTCTCGAACTGCTGGCGAAGGCAAAAGAGATCGCGGGGCGACTATATGTACGACAAAAGCGCGCCTGGTATTCAGAACAGGTTTGACCCTCGACATACCTCGATACCTTGTGCCATTGCCTGGCTGCTGCTGCTGGCCGGCCTGTGCGTCAATTCGGAGCTGCCGCTGCAGCGACGATGAGAGCTTATACGATTCGGAGCGCGCGAAGAAGAAGAAATAAGAACGAGCGCGCGAGCAAGAAGTAAAATGACAAATAGATATTTTCTTCTTTTTGTCTTTCGAGACACGAGTCGGGTAAAAAGCGTCATAGTAGAAGAGATAATTTTGCAGTGTTCCAACAACGACCTTGCCCACACCACCCCGATCGGAATGTCATGTGTTTCTTTCTTTTTTTTTTCAATCGTAATAATTACTTTTCAATTATTGTTTCTGCGCTCCAACAGCTCTCACGCGCGGAGCATTGTTTCGTTGACGTACATAATTGCTGCCGTTTAGAATGACTCGGCCCGCGAGCGTGTGTAGTACAAGAGATCGCAGCTTCGCTAGAAGCTCTCTCGCTTCGAGATCCAAAACGCGCGCGAACGGCCGATCGGAATTCCGATCTCGCGGCTCTATATAAGTCTCTCGATGTGGTGTTGTGTATATGTACGCGCTTATTTTACAATGGATCGCGCGTAAAGACATTCTTTCGCGATGAGTTTAGACAGTCGTTGTATTATACCATAATATGGATTGCGCAACGAGATCGGACGCGCGCATCATTTCGAGTGCACGATCAAAATAATTTCGGAATAATACGTGCGATGCGTATGATTATTATTCGCGCCGATGCGATTCGCGAGCCGCGCGGCGATCTCATTATAAACGCACTGCTATATACCTCTATACCTACTAAGCTGGCGAAACTGCCTTGACCTTGTCTGCTGACGCGAGCACGAGCAGCAGCAGCGGCAAAAGCGAACGAGCCAGGCCAGGCCAGCCCGCGCGATGCAGTAGCAGAGAACTTTATGTTAATAATACGTGTGTTGTACCTTATAACGTGCTAAACAAGCGCGACGCGTTCGACGTTTATATAGCACGTTGCATTATGCGTACCGTGTCTGTGTGCGACCGAGCTTCGCAAGCATGACTTGGTCAAAAAAAAAAGAGCGCAGAGATAGACTATTTTTTTCTGTTTTTTTTCGTTTCGATAATAGACGTGTTATACTGGGTAGCACGATTTTTGTGTTTGGACGAGTTATTAATCTCCTAGAGGCGAGATAAATCATCCGACGCACGCCTTCTGCCGTCGTACGAGGAAATATCTCAAATTTTCCGCATGCTCTCGTTATTATTGTGCGCGTTATTCAATCAGACCGAAATTCCGACTCGCTTATTGTGCGCGCGCAAATTTTTCTCAATCATCGTTGGTCGCGGTCCAGTCGCGCTCGTACGTCAGAGAGTATAAGAAAAAAAACAACACAAAACGAAATAACGGCTCGATGCAGCAGCAGCGGCAAAAACGCGGTATTCCCAAAATGATGAACGGGTGGGTGAAGGAGTAATAACCTCCACCTCCACTGCATCACCGCCACCACACACGAATCTCATCCGGCCCGGCAGCCTCTTATACCTATACGATATTCCATATACCTGGAAGCGAGTGTCGAAACTCCCCATAAAGCTTCTGGTGAAAAAAACATATATCTCGTTGTGCAGCGACTCTCTATCTCCATATAACGTCTATACACGCACGTTGATGTCGCGTGCGCACAAGAGCATCGTCGTCATCGTCATCGTCGTCGCGAGCGGTAGCGCATATTTTATAAATATAATCTGTATCGGAATGTTTTCTCTCTCTCTTTCTCTTGGGCGCGTGCATATACAACATCACGAAGAGAGCTTGGCTAGACTTTTGCGCGTGTGCGGTTGCGGCCTTTGGAATTTTGCGTGCAAGAGAGAGAGAAAGATGCACATTTATATATCGCACGGCACATGTGCGTGTGTCCGCAGATATATAAAGCATATCTATATACACACACGTAGACATGTGATATAGAAATAGACACACTCTCTCTCTCGAACTCTCGCGCGCAAAAGACACATTCATCTAAAGTCATCTATATTTACGATTTTCGCGGGCGCGCAAAACGAGACATTCGTGCGCGTCGTCTCTCCGAGCCACATAAACGCGTGCTATAAAGGTAAGATACGAAGGTATCTAATCGGGCGTAAAATCGTGTAAATGTATGCGTCGAGTCTCGCTTGTGTCTGTGTGTGTGTGTACGAGCGTCGCGTGTGCATGCGAGAACGTCGATCCGTTGGAATGTGGGCGCGCGCGATTCAATGGCGCAGCGTCGAACTTGAGCTTATATGCTCCGCTGCACCGTGCGCTATATATTATGGTAGTAGACCGGATTTTTGTCGATGAGGATATTTAAAAGCCAAGACCGCGACGACGATGACGACGACGATGACTGCCGCGCGAAAAAATGCGCACAACAACGCGATGACCGCGAAAAAAAAGACTAGCGTGCGCGAAGGAGAAAGATAGAGAGAGAGAAAAAAAACAACAATTTTAGCGTCCAAAGATCGTATGCACACGCTCGGCAGTGTGTACTCTTAATTATATGAAATTTGCGCTACATACACACACACATATAGCGACTGCATCTTCTCATGCGTGCAAGTTGTGCATGTGTCCGTGTGTGTCTATACAAACTCATATATGCGAATTCAGCCAGCGAGCCTACTATCGACCCGCCTGCGAGAGAGTCTTGGAACGATGATTTTTCGCGCTTTGTCGAGCAAGCAAACCATCGTCGTCGTCCTCGACGTCGTTGAAGAAAGTTTCTGTGTGCTCCCTTTTTTGTCTTTTTTCTTCCTCTCGCGCGGATGCGTGTGCTTATTACAATTTTTTTTCTCTTTGCATTCAACTACTCTATCGTACAATGTACATAATACAATTCAATGTAAATAACCGTGTCTAGTCTAGGTGTATTTAATTTGGCGGATAAATGCTTTGTTTTTTTTCTTCAAAGCCTGATGGATGGATTTTCGTTCGCGCACAAAAGCGGCGTATATGTACACCGAGCTTTCGAGCGCCGGCGCGCACACGTTTAAAAATAGCCGCGATTAGTAATCAAGAAGCGAGACAAAAAAAAGAAACTCGATTGCATTTTTCCTCAAACGGCCCCGATTCTCTCTTCCTCTCTCTTCAGCTTTTAAATTGTTTTGCTTGTTCAACAACACAAACGTTGCTGTATGCGTTTATACGAGAGTTCGATAAATTGAAACCTCTTTTTCAGACTATTAAAATAATACACATTGTATATACGAGAAGCTCGCTGCTTCTTTCTCTCTCTCGGTTGGCGTGTGTTTATGTAAACTCGTCCGCGCGCGGCTTTGAGTCAATGAAAAGATAACAAACCGATGCGCAAAAAAAAAAAAAAATGAAACGAGAGGCAAGTAAAAAAAAAAATACTACACACAGTGCCGCGTATATGAACGCGTGCGCACGTGTACAGCGGCGGCGATCCGACAACGACGACGACGACGACGATGATCGTCATCGTGATCATGATCGGCGTACGCACACATGGTGTTTGTGTGCGGTAGCTCTGGGCGTATATTAATAGTGCAAAATAAATATCTCGTGTATATAATATAACGTTCGCGTATCAGCACATCGACGATATATATTATTTATTGACCTTAATTGCCTTTGCTCCGGCAAGCAGCGACGCACGCTGCGTCTGCGTGCGGTGCGGTGGTGATCTGGTGTGCTGTGTGCGTTTTGCCGATGTATTGCGTACAGATAATTGTCGAGAGCGCACGTGCGCGATATTTGTGCAAATTTTTCGCGCCGAGAGTCCACGGAGTGTAATTAATTTTTCAGATTTTATAATTTTTGCGACGCAAAAACGTAACGATCGTATCGTCTTATCGAGTAATTAAAACCGATTTCGCGTAATTCTATGCTATCCGCGCGAGTAGTATATAGTTACGATGGTTGAATATCAAATAAACTTACCTTGGACCATGGTGGCAGCCCTGGAGAGGACGTCGAGGGCGCTCTCAACCGCGGACATCCTCTCGAAAAAAGCCTCGTACGAATGTATCGTAACGACTCGCTCGTACTCCGCGCACACAACAAAAAAAACACGCGCGAGCACAAATACACTGCTGTATATATATCTGGCACACTCGCGTACGTATTCAAGGAGCAGCTTTCCTTTCTTTCCTTCCTTTTTTTTTATACGTATTATCTGCGCGAGCGTGTGTAAATGTACTTCCTGCTGCTTGCAGAGAGTATTATTATATATAGAACTCGGCAGCGGCAACAACAGACGTCTTCTTCTTCTTGTGCGTCGTCGTCGTATTCGTTGGCTTTATATACACTCCGGAAGTCCTGCTGGAGTGTAGTGTATATAGAGATACCGAGCTGCGAACTTCCGAAACCGAGAAGAGGAAAAACTCCTTATTTTAGGGATCCCTCGAATTTCGTACTACGTGTCTCTTGTCTGCTGCTGCTTCTGCAAAAGATAAGAAAAGAGAGAAAGATATGAATAAATTATATCGAGTATCACGCCGTGTATTATATATACGCTTGGCGTCGCGTGCGCGCTCCTCATATATAGTCGGCCGTTCGTTTATTATAATTATTGGAACGTGACAAAATTATCATGATAATAGGCGCTGTGCTGCACGGCGACGACAACAATGTTCGTTCGACTTATAATACGCATAATAATAAAATGCGGGGGAGGGGTGAGAGACAAAAGGACATTTATTTTCTAATTGAGCCTAGGCCGAGGGAGCTTTGAGAATATCCTTTATATATAAACGCATTAAATATTGGATACAGCGCGGAGGAAGAAGCTTTATGTATTCTATGCATATAGCTCGAAGCATGTGTATAATAAAAATCGGCGCTAGCGCAGTTTCACTTCGCGGGCTTTATAATATTTAAGAGCTCATTATCCAAACGACTCATTGTTTTATGAAAAATATTTTACGATCTTCCGATGCATATAAAATATCGCGAGCGAGTCGCGAAGTTGGCCACTAGATCCAGAGAAGCAAAAAAAAACAGAGAGAACACGAGTATATATAGAATACTTAATTGTTTCGCGCGAAAAGGCAAAAAAAAAGATGTTTTTTTCCTGAATGACATGTACGTACACAGCAATGACACGCTGCTGCCGCGGTATACTGGCAGTGATTAAAATATCGGACTGAACTTGGAAGATCTCGCGCGATGATGTCAGCATATGATCGCATTGAGCGGCACACAATTACAATAGTTCAAGATCGTCGTCGTCGTCGTTTCGCGAGAATCATACATCATTCTCCTTGCGCATGCAAGTGTATGCGCGGTGCGTATACGGGGTAAGGTAAGGATTTTTTTTTAATTCGACGCGCGGCTTCGTTACGATGCACTTGGCACACGCGCGCCAGTGAGAGAAGGAGAGAGATGATGATGACCTCAAAAGTATATATACAACGCCGAGAGAGAGCGTTTAAATTCACGCGCGCTGCGCACTTACGCGCCGCATATTTGACGATATATTTCGTGTACACCGAGAGACAGAGAGAGAGAGAGAGAGATAGAGAGGAAAATATTTGATGTAAAAATTTATTGCTCGTCTCACTTTGGCGCGAGCGTATATAAGTGTGTGTAGCGCGCGTGATTATCTCTATACAAACAACACACATACACACGGAGGCTGCTGCGAGTATATTATACAGAAAGGTATACACGACTATACACCATTATTATTATTATATATGTGTGTATAAAATGGGGATTAAAAAACGTGACATTGTCTGTGGAATGCGGACCCCTCACCCGCGCGCGCGCGAGCCAACGCGAGAGTTCCCTTCTCCTCGCTCCGCATCTCTCTCTCTCACTCAAGCTGCAGCAGCAACGATGCAGCCGCACGCTGCAGGCCTTACTATATAGGTATGCCGTGTATACATTCGCGAGGAGCAGCGAGCTGAGCGCGCTCTCGATGCAAGATCGCGAGACCCAAGAGCTCCTTACGGCTATTTTATATGGAATATATGGATATGGATGTATGAAATATTTACCGACGCAAACTACGCGCGGCTTTGTAACTGCGAGCGTATACCCAAGCCGTCGTTATGTGTATCGAGACGTTATTTATTACGAGTTGTGTATACGTAAAAAAAATTTTTTTTTTCATGCTCTCGATGATCGTCGGAAGAAAGGAGCGAGCTCGATGCGTACGGGCCTTTATACAAGTATATAAAATATATACGCACGCGCCAACAGGTGGAAGAAATTAGTACATTATATACAGGTATCGCGTAAAGCCAGGTGGCACATCGTCTCGCGTGCATACGTACAAGGTATATACACGAAATTCCATAGTCACTCGTATACCTCGATACACATTGTGTGTGTGTGTGTGTGTGTGTGTGTCGTGTATAATACGGGCCGCATCGAACGTACTTTTTCTTCATATCTCGTTATGAATTTCGACGAAATCATCCGGACGCTCGCTGCACATTGATGAGCGCTCGTATACATGTAATAGCGCTGACTTTGCAGAGCAGCAGCAGCTGCTGTTGATATTGGAGCATGGTATATAGGCTTATATCCAGAATAATAACGTAAACGATCGGCGATCTAGACCGCGAGCTGTGATGGTCCTCGATGCCCATTGAAATCGCTTGTCTAGGGCGAATAATAAGGCGACCGCGAAGTTGTTTTGCGTATACATAACGTTACAGGCTACATAGCTTTTCGCGTGTACAATAATGATATATAGTAAATAGGCATGTAAGTATTTTGTGAGACGGCAATCTTGAGAGAGTAAAAGAGTCCGATCTATTTCGTCATTGAGCGTATATAAGATACAAGAGCGTCTTCGTCGCGCGTGACCGGATCGCGATCATCCCACGTTTAACCAAATGTCATATTCTTTCGGTAGGTGATACATAGATACATTCGGTAATGAATCAATAATGACAATCTGACGAAAAACTTAAGTCGCTGCAGATCAACGCTCAGGACACGGTTGGTAACACGTAAAAGCTTTGGACAAGAATCGTACACTCTTGGTCGAATGGTCGAAACTTGGTCTCTGCTGTGATATGATCATCGAGCAGCTATTGAGCAAAGATTTATTTAACATTTGCTTGGCGTTTAAAGGCCTAAGCTCATAATATGATTCTTTTATTTATTAACTATTATAGATACAAGACAAATATGTTAGTATAGGAGTAGTAATACTTTATAATTTTTCTCTTTCTTTAAAAATGTGAATTTGAATCAAAATAAATAAAAAGATTGATTTTATTAATTTACTTGTATTTTAATTTTTTTGTACTTCATAAATGATTGTAAACAAGTTTGGCATCTTGCAGCTGTTATTATACAGCTGTTTATTGATTTTAGAGATAACTGCAATCGAGTTTGTCACCGTAGTACATAAATACAAACTCTCTCGAATATCCCGTCGTCGTCACGGGCGGCGAAACAAGCTATTTTACAGAATAAATCTATATACGCGCCTTTAATAAGTCTACCTATATGCTGTGTGTGTCTGTCTATGCAGCACAAAGCCACACGATGATTGTGATATATATCGCGCGTACCGCCATATATACAACACACACGTATGTATACATAGTGAAAGTAAAAAATGCCACCGCGCAGAGAAAGTCATCGCTAGAGCAACGCTTGGAAAACAGAAGAAAAAAAAAGTGAGGAGAAAAGAAAAGAGCTACGCGAAAACATTGGCACAGGCCGCCGCCACCGCTGCACATACGCACGCGTGTGCACGTGCTCTCTGCGCTTATCATCACGCATGGCAGTATATACACTCACACAGACTCGATACGCACGATATTAACATGTATGAGAGCGCAGCGAGCGAGAGAGAAGGAAAAAAATATGCACGTGCAAATATTCGAAACGTTGCCGCCGCTGCCGTCGTCGTTGCCGCCACATTTTTCGATGATGAAAGTGGAAAAGCGTTCATAAATATATATACTACACACATTGCGATCGTTCGCTCGCTCGCGCGCGTGAGAAAGCATACAGGAACGCCGCGCGCGCGCGCCACGAGAGCCGCGAGGAATTCTTTCCATTAAAAAGTGAAGAAAAAAAAAATAACACAACGAACGATGGATAATAGCTCAACGATTTGCGTGAGTAACGCGTCACGTGTGCCGGCGGTGTGGGTAAATTTGTTTTATCAAGAGGTGCGGTAGCCCCTAGGCGGCAAAGTATAAAAAAAAATTATAAAAAGTAATTAAAAAAAAAATTTAGTCAAAAAAAATGTTTACAATAAATTTTTTATTACTTTATTTTTATAAAATTATGTTAGTCAAAAAAATATAGGTGGTTAAGTAATGATTAAAATATGATCATTCCGTTGAAATTAAGATAATATTAAGCTGAGAATTTTGGCTAGGGGCAGAGCACCTATTCTATACATCTGCACGAAAGAAATGAAAAAAGCTAGTTCGAGTCAGGGTACTTCTGGTATTCGGAGAGCTACCAGATAGGTATCATTCGATAGAGTATCGAAAATCATGAACCCATGCAAAATTTTTAGCCTATTTGGTGTATTGGATAAATAAACAGAGCCTCCCAACATTTTTTACCATCAAAACACGTTTTTTTTTTTCGATTTTTTGTTGATCATAAGTCAGCCAAGACATCTCGGCGAATACGTTCACTCTCAGAATTTTCGATTTACCGAAAAATTTCTTTTCAAAATCGATAATTGACTCAAGTACCGTTTTGTTGTTATGTTTAAAATAGTCGTTTTCATGTCAGCCACGAGATCTCTGCGTATAAAAAATTTATCTATGTCCCTAGGAAAGATAATACTTTGCCGGAATTACAATTGGTTCATTATTTGTCATGAACATAGTGTCTGAAACGGATACGACAATTTCTGATGCGTATGGAAATTATCGCGAAAACGGCACATGAGTTAATAATCGATGTTTTTTAAATGCTCTCGGATTTTCGTGGCTATTTAACCGGAAGATACTTATTGTGTGATTGTTTCTCCGCACATATCGTACGTACGTGTAAGATAATTGTGCGCCTGAATGAATGATATTTTCCTTACGATCTCGGTATAATATTAATGACATGTCAGTGCCTACTCATCGTTGTTCAAAACTCTATAAGCTCAGTCGCTATTCATCAATTTCCGCCGTAAGCACGTGTTTACAAATAATATCCGTACAAGTCTATTGGTGAAAATCAGGTACGGTGTTGGCTACTCGAGGCACCTAACTTTGAATAATTTCCCGGTAAATTATTGTAACAAGACGAGCGATGGAAAGCAGAAAATATTCAATTAGGTATACAATATTTTATGCATGCCCTCGATATATTTTTAAACAATCGCTTTTCTATAGTGTTAAAGAGGAGCCGCATGACAATTGTGAAGATGTAGTCAACGAGTGTGTCGATCCGCGGGTCTCAGTGAAAACCGAAAAATCTGATGAATCGTCGTTGAATGAATCGTCGGTGAGCTCTATTTTTCGAATTATGTTCGGATTTCTATCAGCAAAAAACTATAACAAAATTTTAATGACTCTACGCCGTTACAGGAGAAGAATATTCTGATCGATTTCGAGTGCCAAAATGTAAAACTTGAACGTAAGCCCTCATTGACGACCATCTGCCAACCTACTGCAAAAATAGAAATTCCAACAAATGACTTGAACCAAGAAAGGCTAATTATTTTAATTAAAAAAGGATTCAATTACGATAATAACCGTCGGTTTAACACGCGAGAAAAAGCGAGTTTGACAAGACAAATAAAAGCGACATACAAAGGCGTTGGACCATCTGAATGTGAAATTCGTCACAAATCATTTGTATACCCGAGTAATCTTAAACAGCACATGAAGCAAGGACATAATAAGAGACCCTTCCAGTGTGAAATTTGTCAAAGACCATTTAGACAAAAAGGTCATCTCAATGTTCACATAAATTCAGTACATAATGGTATCAAGCCCTTTGAATGTGACATTTGCCACCAATCATATGGTCGCAAGGTAACGCTCAAACGTCACATAAGTACAGTACATAATCGGAGCAAACCTTTTGAGTGTGAGATTTGTCACAAATCGTTTGGAGAAAAGAGTAACTTCAATAGACACATACATTTAGTACATAATCACAGCAAACTTTTCGAGTGTGATATTTGTCAAAAATCATTTTCATCCAAGACTTACGTCGATATTCACATTGATTCAGTACATAATGGTAACAAATCACACGAGTGTGAAATTTGTTACAAATCATTTGGATACAAGGGTAATCTTAAAAGTCACATGAATACAGTTCATGGTCGGAGCAAACCCTTTGAATGTGGTCAATGTCACAAGTCATATGGACAAAAAGGTGACCTCAAGCGACACATAAGTGTGGTACATGATCAAAGTAAACCCTTTGAGTGTGATATTTGTCAAAAATCATTTGGACGAAAAACTGCCCTCAATCGTCACAAAAATGAAGTACATGTTCGGAGCAAACCCTTCGAATGTGATATTTGTCAAAAATCATTTGGACGAAAAAGTGACCTCAAGCAGCACGTAAGTGTGGTACATACTCGGAGCAAACTTTTCGAGTGTACTTTTTGTCAAAAATCATTTGGACGAAAAAGTAACCTCAAGCGACACATTAGTAAGTGTGGTACATAGTCGGAGCAAATTTTCGAGTGTGATATTCGCCACAAATCATTTGGATATCAGAGACTCTTAAATATCACATAAATGTAGTACATAATCATAACAAACCCTTTGAATATGATATTTGCCACAAGTTATTGGACAAAAAAGTACACTCGAATTTCACATCAGTTTGGTACATGATATTGTCACAAATCATTTGGATACCTGAATTTACTCAAATCGAACATAAAAGCAGTTCATAAACGGAACAAACCCTTTGAATTCAACTTGTGTCACAAATCATTTGAATAAAAGAATATACTCAAAAGGCACACTATGAAAGTACATAATCAAAGCCAACCTTAGAATTATGGAATTTATTGAAAACATTTGAACGCAATGAAGAATTTTGTAATCAAACGGGTTATAACACTACGTTATTTTAGACAACCTTTCTCATGAAGAATAAAGCTTTTCAAACTGTTATTAATTTGGTCATGACTGTGAAAACCCTTTAATCACCTTTCAAACACGAATTCAAATATAATATTTACGCACGAGCGCCGGGGTAGATATATGAGCAATTCTTTAAATAAAACGCATTTTTGGAGGTAGAATCGCGGCAAATTTTTTTTTCAACCTACGCGGATACGGACCCCCGGGAAATGTTTTTGGGGGTCCTAGGAACATGTAACCACGTAGGAACCATTGAAATTTCAATAGTGCTTACTTTTATAGCTACTTTTGTGATTTAGGGCCGAAAAATCATGTTTTCTCGTAAATACGGCAAATTACTCAATTTCTAAGTCGCTGAAAAAGTATCAAAACTCATCTAAAAAAAATAACTGACTGCTGTGTTCAATAGGAAATTTTCTCAGCTTTCCCATGGTGGTGTCAGATTTTCCGATAAGTCGCACATTCACCGAGAAAATCGCCATCAAACATGCCAAGCTAAATATCTCGAAAAACTAGGTACGGAAAAAGTGATCTTTGATGCCTATTTTTGATTTTTTCTGTTGGAAATGAGATTTTTCGGAAAATCTGACTGCACCATGAGAAAGCTGAGGAAATTTCCTATCGAAAGAATATCTTCATTTATTTTTTGAGTCGAATTACAATGTTATACATGGGAATTTCTTTTACTTTTTTCGCTGTTTTCTGTTTCCGAGCTGATTCAGCGCGGTTGCGAGGTTTTCGGCTCGCTAATATCAAAACTAGCTCGTAATTCCACTGAAAAAATAAATGAAGATATGTTTTCGATAGAAAATTTCCTCAGCTTTCTCTTGGTGCAGTCAGATTTTCCAATATATTTCATTTTCACAAGGAAAAATCAAAAGTAAACCTCAACGATCACTTTTTCCGTAACGAGTTTTTCGAAATATTTAGCTTGGCATGTTTGATGGCGATTTTCTCGGTGAATGTGCGACTTATCGGAAAATCTGACACCACCATTGGAAAGCTGAGAAAATTTCCTATTGAACACAGCAGTCAGTTATTTTTTTAGATGAGTTTTGATACTTTTTCAGCGACTTAGAAATTGAGTAATTAGCCGTATTTACGAGAAAACATGATTTTTCGGCCCTAAATCACAAAAGTAGCTATAAAAGTAAGCACTATTGAAATTTCAATGGTTCCTACGTGGTTACATGTTCCTAGGACTCCCAAAAACATTTCCCGGGGGTTCGTATCCGCGTAGGTTGAAAAAAAAATTTGCCGCGATTCTAACTCCAAAAATGCGTTTCATTTAAAGAACTGCTCATATAGATGAATGTGCGTTAACAATATGCAAAACGAGAGGAGCGGGAGAAGAAAAAAAAACGAGTCACGATGAAATTTTTCCCTGATTTATATTATACACAAAAAGTGGAATAATCGATCGGGCATTTCGAAAAGGGGTAAACACACAGGCGCACGGATTTACACGTAAACAGAGAGAGAGATGTGGATTTGGAACGAAATCGAGTCGGACGATGGACATTTTTACGACTTGTTGATTTTCGCTCGTGATTCGCGCAGAGAGCTTTTATCGTACGCCTCTTGGCCGGTCTGTCTGTCTATGTGCACGTGTGCGTATGTGTACGCATTAAAAAAATTCGAGCCTTACGTCAAACGCGAGACACATATATCTGCTGAATATCGAAAAAAAAATATGGTATTTTTCGCGCGAGCAGCTGGAATTTTTTCACGTGAATCACATAAATTAGCTGAAACGTAAATGAGCTTTAACGCGTAATGCGCATATATATTTATTAAAAAGAAAAAATAATAACGATCGAACGATCGGATAATTTACGAACAATGTTTACCCGTGTTCGCGAGAATATTGAATGAATAATAATCTCGCGGAGAACACAGAGAGCAGAAAAATGTCGAGACAGCTTGTAATACTTAATCGACCGCGAGAGTCAGTCACAGACTGACTGATAATGAGACGATGATGATCCCCGTTCGGTTAACGTATCGCACCAGACGCAATGGGTTTCATACGAAAATTTTAGGACGCACCGATTAGAGCAGCAGTAAATCATTTTGGAATATTTTTTTAGGACTCAACGTTTAATATTTATTTCTTCTTCGTCTACTTTTTCTTTCGATATAATATGGGTCAATAACACGAGGTCGGCGGTTGTTTAAACGCTTCGCACGCTGTGCTGTGCTGCGCTGCGTACAGATATGTATATAGGATAGTGTACTACGTATATATGTATATAACTAACGCGACGGTGTGCGGCATTCCGTTTCTCGCAAATATGTAAGCAAACAAAATGATACAACTACGTCGATGAGACATTTAAACGATTACGTTCCTCCGCATGTATCCGAGTGTGTGCACAGCGTGTAATATAACGCGCGCGTAAGTACTTATGGCCGCGTGCGCCGAGAGTAAATTACGAGCAAGAACAAAATTATGTTACGAATTGTGTAATAATACGCGTACACTTTCGACGGGTCGGGAGCTTTTTGAAACAAAACTTAAAATTATGTATTTCTATCTGTTTTTATGGGAGATTGATTTACGCCCGTGTTGTTCGTGTATAACATTCTTTTAATGGATTGAGAGAAAGAGAAAGAAAAAAAAATCTCTAGACCGACGCAATAGAAGCGATCATTGCGCGCGCAGAGAAACTAAATAAACGCGCCCCAGCAGCAGCAGCAACAACAGCTGTCAGTTTTTTAACGCATATATAAAATATAAAATCCAAAATCGAATCTGCGCATTTCTGCAAAACAATAACACAGACACACGCGAGGCTTCCCGGAATCCGTGCGGGTTATTAAAAGAAAAGTTTGTAATGTGTTTTTTTTTAAATAATAAACAACGATGTATCTATTGTAAAACCACGTGTATTGTCTATATGCAAAAATCTTTCTTCATGTTACTACTTCTTTTTCTTTCTTTTTATATTTTTCAACTCGTGTTTATCTGAATTCTTCGAGGTAAAAGAGAAGAGAGCGAGAAAAAGATTATATATAGTAGAAAAATCCAAAGAATTCCTTCATTATAAGCGAGTAAATATTTGACTCGTGCTCGCGCACACGGGCTATTATCATCGGCATTCCGATACACGCATTAATATATAAAAAAAAGCTCATGTACCGGCCTTTCTATTTCTTTCGATATCGAATTTCCTCAAATTACATTACGCAGCGAAATCGAGGGAGAAAAAAGACAACAACAACGAGAGCGACGATTTCCGAAATATGGCGTGGATTTCTCGGCATCTGAATGCGGGGCGCACACATACATACGAAAATTGTAGTCGAGTCGAATATAAATTTCGATATCGTTTGTATTGGCGCACTTGCGGCCGCAGCAAACGACGTCGGCGCATTGCGCAATTGACGTATCTTATCCTTGAAAAAGTCTCGATACATCGCGAGCGTATACGAACGAAATTTGTCCGATGCTCGAGATCGTCGACGAAGTGGCTGCTGCATTCCATCTCTCTGGTAAAATTCTAATAAGGCAGTCGAATGAAAAAAAAAAAAAAAATGAAACGAAAGAGAAGAGAAAGAGCGAGCCGAGCATCTGCTGCTGTCAGTGGCACAGGCGGAACGTCGAAAAAAGGTGCTTAATACATATAAAGACCGCCTGCGCTCGCAAACACACACAAACACGCACACATCCACCCACGCGCCGCATTTTTTCCTAATCCCCATTTTTGTGTTTACACGCGTATGTGTGTATAAAAATATGCAGCGAGAGATGAAGAACGACAACCGTAAGCTCGCGCGCGTGTGGGAAAGGAGATCGGCTTGACGACTCGGTAGGTATGCAGTAGCAGATTGCGGGGGTTTGCAAATACGTATGTACTGTATACGGAGTTTTAAAAGGAGAGCCATCGAGCATGTATAAGCGCGCGCGCGCGCGCGCGAGAGAGAGAGACGGAAGAAAGAAAGGAAAAGGAAAGCCTCGTGTGCGCGCCGCCGAAAAATAACATTCTTCGACTGTGAGTCGTTGTGCTTGTGTGTTGTGTTGTGTTGTGTTGGGCGTATATAATAATATATAAAAGGAGCGCGAGAGCACAGCCGTCGTCGTTGGCGCGCGCGGCACATTTTTCGCGTGCCACAATAACGACACAATAATGATACTTCGGCTTTAATAATCGTATTAAAAACACGCTGCGTTATACACTCGGCTGGCGCGGCAGCTATACATAAGAAGTAGGAGGAGATGGAGGAGGAGGTATATGAGATACATTTTACATTCACGAAATCGCGAATGGAAAATCTCAATAATTATTGTACGCGAGCGCCGAATACACGTCGAGAGATAGGAATGCGTATAAAGACGCTACAATAGACTCGAGCGACGAGCAGCTCTGGATATTTTATTTTATAATATACATGCAGTATCGCGTATGTATAAAGGAACGCAAAAATTCCTCACACACACACACAAGCTTCTATATTTACGTTATACTGCGTCGCGGGACCGATCTCGCGGCGAACTATATTCTCTCTCTCTCTTTACACACACATGCGCGCGGCGTCGCACAAGTTTTTTTGAGAGAAAGACTCGATCGCGCAGCAGATAATGCGCCAAGCTCTCTTCGCAGTGTGCACACTGCACATGACATAAAGCTCTCAAGAGCGAGCAGCAGCGACGACGACGAGCTTGACTGAGAGACTATATATATTCCGTGCAGTGTACAATATACGTATATGATGAGGCGCATTTTAACATCGAGATAACGCGATCGTTGCGTACGATGCAGCAACCGAGTTTAATGAAGACCAGCAACAACAAAAAAAGACAACGAGGCACGAGATCCACTGCGAAGATATGTATGAATTTTGAGAACGATAAAAAAGAATTGTATTATTCATCGATACGCATACGCACGTGCATAAAGTATTGTAATCCCTTCGTTCTCTTATATACGAATGTAACAGCAGCAGTGTCAGTAGCAGTATGGTTTATTATATCACCACCCCAAATCGAAACGGTCTTTCCCCCCCAATCGTGCGCGCAAAAATTCCACCCCTGAGGCACATTCGTATACTGCTACTACGTAATATACGCACACAATGTGTGTATCTATATGGGCTGCACCGCGCGAAGCGCGACTCCGAAAATGGTGCGCACGAAGTATACACCGTACTTTTACGGAGCACGTCTAGGAACATCCCCATAGAAGTTTCTACGTCTAGCCTTGCACCCCCTTAGGTCTTTTTTTTTTAGGGTGTGACCGCGTGCGAGTGCACAGTAAGATTTAGAAATTGCGAATTGAAACTGGATACATGAAAAATACATCTGGAGGGCCCAAATTTTTTTGTCATTCATTTTGTGATGCATTCTTCAAGAGTACATACTTGCTTTTAACATTTTTTTAATTGCATCATAGTTAACGTGATATAGTCCATATATTTAGAACATATATGCTTGCATAAATTCGCATACTCACACATGCACGCAAACACGAATACACGAGAGTATTATTATAGGAATCGATACTCAACGACGTGGGGCAGACGACGACGAAGACGTCCAACGACGGTTGCGCTACTCCTCGTCGGAATGCGGTGAGCTGCTGCTGCTGCTGCCGCTATACAACACATACATACGTATACGTGCATGCATATACAGTATATATACACGTACGGAGTTTCGCGTGAAAAAAGGGGGTGGCGCGCAGCTCGCAGCAGCCTCATGCACGCCTAACTCCGGCCGAGGCACTGAGCAGCAGCAGCCAGGCATATACTCTATCTACACCAAGAGTAAGCGGAGGAGTTTCTGCTCCGCTGTGTATACATATACTCGCTCACTCACACAAACTGTACCGTGTATATACACACCAACAGCGAGTGACTGAGTGTATAGATATAGATATACGTAACGTAAAATCGCATTCCACGTTCGGAGGAATTCAACTCTCAACTATTCCGTTGGCTCTATTATAAAAGCCAACAAACTATTCGTGGCGCGGATAAATAATTGACGCGATGATGCGACGCGGGGGATTGGGACACACGGTTATTGTTATTGGATAATGATCGTCGATCGAGAACTTGTCGTTATACATGCCAAATGTGAGAAAAAAAATAACAAAGCATTTTTAAGTACCTGTCTTCTGTGTGGAAATTTTTCCGATCGATGGAAAAATTCTCTCGCTTGCTCTCTATCTCTCGGGAATTCGGTGGACGAAAAGTCGTAGCGATCGCGATGTCGTAGAACAACACTATCTCAAAAACTCCACACACTTTTCTTTTATTACTCGATGCGGTAATAGAAAAAGATAAACAAAATAACGTCACGTACTATTGCGAGAAAATAAAGAACGGAGCAATCGCGCGACAGCACTCTTAGAGCGAAATAATCTCGCGATGACTATCGACGTCGATTCCGCACAATCTTTTATATTACAACAAAAATTTATAATTGTCGTCGTAACGCTGTTACATTCGTTTTATTATGAACAAAAAAATTTCGCCGGCTCCGATGATCGCGCGAACTGTCGTGTACGATGTGCGGCTACGCACTGACAGTATGTATTCGCATCGAAACACACATATACAAAAATCTTTAGGCGCACAAGCACACAGCAGCGTATAGTAGTGTATGAGAGAGTCGAGCCACTGCTGCTATTCTCTCCCTTCTCATCGTATGCTGCTGCTATGCCGCATGCGGCATGTGAGTATTCGTGCGCCTCGCTCCACCACCACCACACCACCAGGCACCACCACCACCACCACTACTACTACTATAGAGCAACGCGACTTACCACCACCGCGAAGCGCGCGCAGCTGCTCGTGTACTCTCTGCAGCGGCTCGCGGCCTCATGCGCTATATATACGCGAATTCCACCGATGATACTGCGCGCCGCGGCCCGCGCGCGTTCTTATGGATTTTCCGATGTATATACACGGAGACACCAACACACGCGAATGCAAGCACGCGCGTGCGACTGCCGCTACTTATATACACTCTGTGTGTCTCCGGCAACGATTATTGCATGCAAAAGTTTTGTTTAATTGCTTACCTCGTTGATAGGTGAAAAGCACGAAAAAGTTTCCTTTTTTAAATTTTTCTTTACCTCTCCTCGAAAGTTGTCAATTAGATAAAGTAAACTCAACTTCGGTGAAAAATGGTAGAGAGCTTTACTTCGGTGGAGAAGCAGCTTTACGTTATACTACTGCATGATGTACGCGACGCGAAAGCGAGAAAAAGACAGCAACGGCGGACAGATAGAGCAATGGTATGCAGTACGTGAGTGTGTCTACATAGGTATATATTTTATACACATTCGCGGCAGATATATAGTTTATTCGCTCGCTCGCTCGTGCAGCGGTGGAAAGGAGTTGACGCGCGCTATCTGCTGGCAAAATTGCAATGCATTATTTATATGTATATGTGTACGTTTCGTTCCTCTGAATCTCTGACCCTCCTCGACTGTCGCTGCTCGCTCGACTGCGCATACGATACTGACTATCGTGATAGGTGTACCATAAATGCAATTCGTGTGTACGAATCGTAACAACGAAATAGAAATTCAATGAAAAAATTTACTTACAGATTCTCTCTTGGCATTTAACGTTTTAATAAGACTTTGTTTATTCATTCTTCGTGGAATATATTCCAAATACATTATTACGAAGCGACGCTACAGCTTGACTTCAGAGAAGCTTCGCAGAGCTTTTACACCGTTTGGTCCGATAAAATAAAAATGATCTATAAAACGACTAAAATCCTGATGAATTAATCAACGTTGGGTACAATTCTATATGTGTCGCATAACAAAATTAAATTATCGAAATTAATAAAAATACTGATTGAAAACAATCCAAACCACCACGATTATTACAGTTCATCAAAATGCACTTTCTTAGAATTCAGCAGTTGATCTCCTCAGTCCTCGTCGTCGCTGTCGAGAGCACAGCATAACTGAAAACAAACCAAAATTTAATGAGAATTAATCGAAAGAGAATACGATTCCCGAGACAAAAACCAATGGCTCGTACCTCGTCCAGATCCGGCCTAAACAGCTCGTTCAGACCGCTGAGCTTTTCCAGATAATTCGGCTGGTTGCAGGCGTCGAGCACGAAGTCGCCCTTGCGCGCCTTGTACTCGGCCAGCACCGGCGCCGAACAGGCGGTGCATGAGGCGAAACGATGAGTCACCGTGAGCATCGTCTCGTAAGTCGACAGAGAGCCGCGTATCGTGTGTGGCACGCCGCCAAGCAGGCCCAGAGACTCGGGATCCGGCGAGCTGTTGTAAGCTCTGGCTGCTTCGCCGAGTAGAGGACGAGCTTCGGCTCTGCGAAGTTAATTTAACGTCAAATGGATTTTTCTTTTTATTCGATACAATGAAAGCTCGTGCTTCATTACCTGTCCTTGTGTTGCATGAGGGCGATCATGAGCTCTACTGCTAAGCCACCGGCCACATTGGACAGTCCTGGCCGACTGACTGTGCACTGCTGATCCAAAGTTCTATCGGCTTGTGACTGCGGACGCAATATTACAATTATTATTAAAATCATTTTTTGGATGGAAAACATTTTTTGATTATCGAAAGCTCACATTGCCAGGTTGCGTGACGTCGTTGCAAAAGTAACAACCCAAATCTTTGCCCTCGGGTGCTTTGACGCCTACGCCAGGAGATTCGTTGCGTTCGCCCGAAGTGGCTTCGTGTCTGGTGCCGTGTCTCTGCACGGTGTACGAGTCGAAGCCCAGAGCGGCATTGATGGCCACCAAGCCGTAGGAAGCACACATGACGGTGGGTAGCCATCGAGCCTCGCGCGAATCCAGCAGCAGGAAGACGACGTCGTGCCTCGTGTACAATTCCTCAAGCTTGGCGATGGCTTGCTTGGTCGGCTCGAGGAGACTGGCCCCGACTACGTGACCCGGCATGGGTATTTGCAAATTCACACCCTCTACTTTCTGCAAAGAGTGATGATTGATGTTTTAAAATTTGCATTTTTCACGAGAATTCTTATTTATTGATTTGTACTCCTACCAAATTTGGATTAATTCTGAGTAGGGCATTTGTGGCAGCCTCGACTTTGGGTAGCCTATTCATGGCATCTTCATAAGTATAAAGACTCTGCCTTACTGTGTTACTTAGTGATACTACTGAGTTATCTACGAATGTAATATTCTGAACTCCCCATCCAAGTAATATTCTGGATACGCTGCATCCTAATGTTCCTGCTCCTAATAATAGACACCTTAAATTACTAATACAATCTAAATCTAAATCAGGTACTAATCTCCATTTCATGAGTTTTAAATTCAAGCTAACTGCTCTGTCAAATAATCTGAAAAGAATCAAATTAATTTTTGAATATAGAAATGATAATTATATTACGTAAAACTAAAAATTCAAATCTAAATTTAAAATTACTTCGAAGGATTCATGGACTCCGATAAATCAGCTATGTTTGGGCCCATTTTTCCTCTAACATTTGTTTCCCAACCGACTAAATTTCCATCTAATATTTTTGATGCACATTGTTCCACTGGATCTTTGGTTTTTATTGTAAAAATTACAGAATCTTTACCACTAAAGCCTCTTACTGAGATAAATTTGACTCCTTTCTGGTAGTTTAAATATGGACATTGTATAAATAATAAAGATAATAAATTTCTTAAAGGCCATCCTGGAGCAGCAGATGAACATGGATCATAAAATGCATAATAAATATTCTCTGTAATCTAAAAGGAAAATTTATAATAAATAAATTATTTATAATTAAAAATTATCATAAGTGAAATACTGATATTACTTTTTCATCTTTTTTAGAAGCAAGTGCAATTGCATCGGATAATTTCTTTACTTTTAAAATATTTGAATCTTCAATTATCACAGAAAAAAAACCTTTTGAATCAGCACTTAAATTCCTAAGGCCATCTTTGAAATTATCCAGTTGACTTTGTGGAAACTTTGTCAATAAAGTCACATGTGGTTCAGCATAATGCATTTCAGGTAAGTCAAAGGGAGCAGGATGTGCTGCCCAATAGTAAAACTTATACTTCTTCAAGTCAGAAAAACATAGCAGCAAAAATATCATAAGTTTTGATGGATCATCCACAGCATTTCCATCTTTCATTGAGTTGAGTAAGTCTTCACTATTAGTTTTCAAGAAATTCTTCATATCAATACTCTTGTAACTCTCCAGAGTATTGGTATTTATCATGTAACCACGACATGATATAGAGGATTTATGAGTTGTAGTTTCTAGATCGCTAAAATGAAAAATGGTGATTGATGTAACAAAATTGAAACCCAATGTAAATCTACAAAATAAATTTTTTGTGAATAATTACTCATTGAATGACGTGTAATCCAAAAACAATGGTTGATCATGTCCAGTTTCTTCTAAATTATAGCTTCCCCACAAAGGAATTTTAATATTTTCATCTAATTTAAATTTATCAATTTTAAGTTCGGCAAATTTAGCCCAAAAACTAGGCTCTGGAGCACATCTAAGCTTGGCAAACTTGACAGTTTGATCATCTTCCGACATTATAAATGAATTTTTAGAATTTTCGACCCCTTGGAATCTTTGTTGTGTTTAAAAAACTGATAAATATAACCTATTTTACACTTTTAGCTCTTATCATGCGATCTTTCAGCAGTTATTTCAGCAAATAAGTAAACTGCAACACTTATTTTTAATTATTTCCACAATACAACGAATTGGAGCAACAATTTCAACGTTTATGTGTTTTCCAAAGTAAACATAACACGAAGCAGATAGCAGTAGCAAGTGACAGTAGGAGTTAGACGTCACTGCACAGTGCACAATTCCAAACACGCATGAATATAGTCACTTGCAGCGAATGAAAAAATCGGAGAAATCGAATCCAGCGGAATATCCCTAAACCAAAAAACACTTTCGGCTAGACAAAACGTATGTCTAAAAATAAGATATGACAATGAACATGGCTTTATTTTTGAATTCGTTTTCCCCATGATTCATTGATGATAATTCATCGATGCGTTCGTCGTTAAGTTTCGTATGTTATACGAGTCGTGTGCGGGAAGAGATGAAAAGTAAATCGAAAAAATTGATTTTGTATTGTTGTATAAAATGTTTTATTTAAAATGTAAATTAATACATTTAAGACATAATATGATGCTATGTTAATACTACTCAGTTATATAAATAATATATCATAAGATTTTCATATCATCAACCATAGTTACACATATAGTGAAATATAATATCTTAATAATATCTATTATATATATAGCATTATGTCTTATGATTAACAAGAAATTATAAATCACAGTAGTAGTTATATATTATCGTACCTCTTGTTTTATAAAAATATGTCTTTAACATTAAGCAATATTAATTTTATACTAATATATGTCTGCCACAACAAATATAATTATACATTTGAAACACTTGGATATGACGTTTATACAATAATTTTGATTAAGAATTACGAAAAAATTCATTACAACATTCAATCAAGAATAATGATATAATGTTTCTCTGAAGTGTTTCAGTTAATAGTCTTTTAAATTTACAATCTCACAGTCTTTTGCATGGAATTTTAACACTCAATTGACATAATACGCTTGTCATAATACCTAGGTAATTAGTTCAAAATACCAATGATCTTTCATCATTCTCTTAGACAGATAATTCATGCGTTGAAATTTTCATGATTTTCACATCAAAAGTATATGCTTTTTCAAGAAAGGCAAATACTCCTACCTCGTTAAACACCCAAAGTTCAGAAATTCAATTCAAAATTTCTTTTGAGATTCTAATTATATTGCACTTGTGTCGGTTATTATCTGTCAGTCAGTTAAATTTACAAGGACTAAAATTACAATGACTTCTAACCTAGGGAGTATATTCCAGCTCAATTTGAAGTTGCATTCTTATGTCCATAGCTACTAGACCTACCACGATTATAGCTGGAAGCCTGAATTTGGAATTCCACGCGAATTGCAACAGAAATAACAATGATCTGTGACAGATTCCTCCGCAGCCGAGGAAAATGCCCATCGGTAGTTGAGTCATGTTCTTCTATACTTTATGTGGGTTTGCAGCTGTTATTGTTTATGGTGCTCGGAAAACTACAAGAAAAATACATGGATTTAAAATTGTAGCGATGAGACTTGGATTGCGTTCTAGACTGTGCAAAAAATGTATACCGCTGCTTGCTCTTCTAATAACTCGATATCACGGCACGTTACAAAAGATCTGAAAATACTGAAATAGTCGTGAAATATAACAATAACAAGCCACTGTGGTGGTCAGGCAGACGACATGCAAGTAACTGCGAACTTGTCTCTTTTCCATATCAGATTTCGCGATAATGTAGGCAATATTTGCGCGAGCTGCCACCATTCAGGAGGTCGGGTAGACTCACGACTGCGTAAGCGGCGAGTTTCTGCACGGATAGGGTGGCAGAATTGGATGGCGCAAAATTTCGAAACTTTGCCAAGTTCGATCGATGAAAGATGCATCGGTACTGTAAATAATGTTCTTACTCAAATTTATGATAATAAATTGATTTCATTTTTATTCGCTATCTCACTTGAGTGAGTGTATACAATATAATACAAGTAGCTAATACATGCACAATTCACATTTGTACAATTTTAATCTGTAAAACCTTAACAATTATATCTTAATGATAATTTATTTACAAGTGGGTAGACTTCATGTTGAAAAGAAAAAAATGAAAAAATAGTAAATTATTGATTTTCTGTGTAAATTTCCCAGCTACCACCACACGGGCACTTTCTTAACCATCTTTGCTCCCAAGCTTTTATTGCAGCAGTTCGCGTTGTAATTTTAGCTTGAGATTTACCTCTGCACCTTGTACATTGTTTGACCGTAGAAGGTTTTTTTCCTAAATAAATATGTTTCACAACGTCAACAACTTGATTGTATCTCATACAACCTTCTATGTGATTTAGTTCTGGTACAAAATTCAAGTCTGGTTTTACACCAAATTCTAGTTGAAGTGGCAAATTCTGGAAGAAAAAGTGTGGCGTAGCAACTGCTGTCATACTGTACACTGGACACACCATAGGAATCATTATTTGATTAGGCAAAAGACAACAATCGTCAATCAATTGATCATCAATTGATTGGTTTTCATTTCCTAGTTGCACTAGTTTTGACAAATGTTGGAACAATAATCCTAAAACATCTATGTTATCAGCACTTCTAGAATACGTGGGAAGACAAGATTTCCTTAGCAGCCCCCATATTCTAATGATAACTAATAACTCACGAAGTATATTCAAAGCTTTATGATCTTTCAATAATTCATAACCACTCGATTTTAGTTGCATTCTTTGCTCTGGAATGCGTACTAATAAATTCAATGCTAGATCTGCAACCCACTGCATAAGTTGCTGCAATGATTGTAAGGTTGTAGGTTCGACTGTAAATTCTTTGGGTTCTATGTGCAGCAATACTTTATCAACATCACTTATGATATTTTCTGTTAATACAGAAGTTAAACGCTCCGATGGAAATTTGTCATGAAAACTATCTGAAGGCCTCAACAATGATTTAAAAGCGGTTGCCACTGAATGTACCATATTTAAAGCAGAAAGATCTGCTGCTTTACCTTGACCATTTGTTAGCATTCTGTAAAGAGAACTTTTAATACACAAGAACTGAAGATAATAATACTGCTGCACTTGAATTGGTTGTCGATTAAAAGAAGCTTCAAAACGGTCAGCTAAACTTTCAATACCTGTTTTTATGCATAATATAAGATCTAGCCAATCAATACCTGTAATCATGGAATACTCCAATAGAGTACAAGCATGATTCAATGTCATCTGTGTTATTTCAGGGAATAACTTATACAAATGAATTGTTCCACTGGTATTGATAATTGCAAATGCACATCCTAGCCAAGACATGTCAATGCAAGCTATAGAAGAAGAACTTTTCTGACGTTTTGGCAGAGGATCGTTATAGTAGTTATGATTATTTAAAGATGTAGCTGCAATGCCTTTCAAACCGTCACTGCTAAAGCACTGGATAGACAAATCAGATAAAGCTACTAAAATATAACTTGTAGATGGTATAATAGGTAATTTAGTCGTTGTGATTGCTGTAATTGCATGATTACATCTATGTGTAGCTTGATGCTGCCAAAATACTGTTTTGAAAATATCAGAAGTCTTGGCCTGAAAGTTTTTGTGCACTGTATGTGTTTTTTCACTTAATTCCCACAGTTCAATCCATCCACAGCCCATATTATTGGCTGCCACAATTAATGTATCAACTTTTTCAGACGACACAAACTTTAAATTTGTAATCACTGGTGTACTTCCCTGAGCTTCGTTGTCTTGTACAAAGAAACTTGGTAAAGCTTGCGACGTTATGCTACATCGTTCGTCAATCTTTCTAACAGATACACTGTAACATCTAATAGGCAGAGCAACACTACCTCCGCTGATGGCTATTAGAAACTGACCATTCCTAGCGTAGCTTATATCAACAGCTGTTATTCTTTGACGAGTAATTCCAATGCTCTCGCTAGCACAAATAGTAGCGTGAGGCGCGTCTTGATTTATCAGCACTGCACCGAGCATGCCCGTGTTCGACACCACAAAAACACCCTGGGCAGCTCTGCCGCCAAACTGCTTCACCGATGGGGCGTAAGGGGAATTGGTGAACTTTTCGCTGTACTGCGGACTGTCCTTTTTCTCGCTGACCAGCTGGGTCTTTTTGCCATTGTGAAACCAGACCATGCCCATGATGTGCTCGCCGGCGAAGTGATGCGAGCCGACGAGCATCCACTCGTTGCGCAGATAATCCTTGAAGGTCCAGAGCTGCACGTGGCCGTCGTAATCGCTCACGGCGAGCTTCTCGCCGGTCAGATCCCACTTGAGGGCCGAGATCTTGCTCTTGTTGGTGAGCACCTTGTGGGCGTTCCAGGGCGAGTTGATGTCGCACACGTAGACGTGATAGCCCCAGCTCTTGACGCCGACATTGTCGATATCGACGATGCGCGTGAACGCCAGCTGGTTGCGGCAGGACAGCGAGCACAGGGCGCCGTCGTCGTCGTTCGAGATACCGCCGCTGCCCGAGTGGCCGCCGTCGTCGAGAAGGTTAGACTTGGTCTGGGAACGGTCCTTGATCGTGTACATGGACTCCATGGAGAACATCTGCAGGCAGTTGGCCGGCTGCTGCGTCTGCTGTTGCTGCTGTTGCGGTGGCTGCTGCTGAGGCTGCTGCATGATTGCGCTCGGGTCTATCCTACGTAACTAACTTTCAATGTTTTGTTTCGGTGGCTTGTAATCGTGGAGTCGGATATTTAAAAACCGATCCACCGCAGCGCTTGACAGTCACGACGAATCACTTGTAAACAGAGCCGGAGACCAGTGACCTAACCTAAAAAGTTTCAATACTTTTAGAAATAGTTACGTCTTCATATCCCACTATTATTATCGATAGAATAAAAAATATAGAAAAATACCTTAGTGATTATCGTGCTTCATCGTTCGGTTTTCACGGACTTACGAGTAGATTATCTCAATCGAATACCAAGTGTCGAGCGGCAGCCTCGTTGCTGTATTACTTGGCACTCGCGTCTCCAACACCGACTGCGTGTTATGTTATGGGAGTCCATGCACGTACGGCGAGACGACTTCGAAACGTCATTGTGACGATTGCAGCGCTATGTTATTAGATGGAGATTCATTACCGTATGACTGTCGGATTCGTAAATAGAAAGTAAATTTCTCCAAAACAATGTCGAGTCAAAGCTAAATCCACACGTGCATATTTAAAGAGCATCGACGAGATTACTTTATTTTATAAAATTGAACTTTTTGAAGTTTTTTAAATGTCTTTTTACGAGTCGAAAACTCCGATTGCAGAAACATCTGAATTCTCGATGAAATTGTATTTTTGATTTAAAATTGCAATTAATTTTTTGCAATTAATATCTTCAACTCCGGAGTGTTAATGACGCAGGCTCCTTTCGACAAGTTATTTAAACAAAATCGAATCTAGTAGCGTAACATAAAGTTTGATTTTGAAATTGAGCTTTCAAAAATTCGCGCTCAGTTCTCTTTCTCTCTCTTTCACTCTTTCACTCTTTGCAAATATCTGCGCGCGATTGCTCGCGCAAAAACTTTTGGCGCTGCCAGCACAGCAATATCAGCAGCAGCCAGCAGCAAGCAGCAAACGGAGTTTATATACCGTGTAGTTGTACTATAGCAGCCTGGCTATTTTACAATGCTCTTTATAGCAGCCTGATTTTCGTAGCAGAGTTCGCACACGGAGCAGCACGCACGACTTGCATCGCATTGCACGTCGAGCATCATCATCATAGTCGTCGTCGCCTACTCAAAGCGCATACAAGAAAGAGCAGTGTGCGGCCGTACGAGGCCTGCTTCGCACCATACCAACAACCTGCAGCAAGCAGCCGTGCACATGTACACGACTATCGAAGAATTGTGGCAGCAAGAGAAGCATCGTCGCTATCGGAAATAATCGTTGCAGTGCGCGTTGTCAGTGCAGTGAAGTGTGCGTGTTTATGTGTCGTTACGCGTGAGAGCAACGTAACGCGAGATGTCAGATTATCTGAGATCAGCCTTTGGCTACCTGAACGGTGGCCCGGCTGGCTCCAACGGCGGCGATGCGTCATCGACGACGGCCTACACGGCGACGGCCACATCGTCGGCGGGCAGCGAATTGGTCGGACAGAATCTCGACGTCAACGGCGTCAAATTGAGAGTCACTCGATTGATCGCCGAAGGTACGACGACGATTGCTTATCCCGTTTTTATTCCCCACACATACGCACCGTTGCGGATCCTCCTACCGTGCGTAGCAGTAGAGATAGATAGATAGAGCTGTGAAAAACCCATTATCATCGTGTCGCGCGTATAACAAGCGCGACGACGACGCTGTGTGCTTCGGAGTCGGTTATATTTTATATATCGTATACACAAACGCGCACAGCCTCCCACCTGCTATTAAAGTATGGTGACCTTCGTACCGCCCCTTTCTCCTGCTTTTTTTCTCCTCACTTTTTTTTTGTACACTCTCTTTCTATGATTCTCTATTCTCAAATCTATATGATATACAAAGCCTATGTATGCCTATAGGTTGTACCTGCGCGCGTGCTGCATGCATGCCTCTCGCACACCACGCTGCTGTATATTATACAAAAAAAACGCTCGAGCGATCGAGCGCGGAGGTGCTTAGAGGCAGAAACAGCAGGCACTCGAGCGTCGACTTAGGAATATACATACAGAGAAACGATGATGAGTTTCTTCGAAGTTAGGATCGATATATAGGTTTATTTTCACCGAATATATGTCAAGTTTTTTTGGCGCATTAACGATAAACACGTCCGTATAGCGTAGTACAATATATTGGACACAATGTATAATATCTCGTTACCTTTGTATACGTATACGTGTCTCTGTGTGTAGGAGGAGGATGCTCGAGAGAGACAAGATGATGATGAGGACATTTATGTCTATGTGCTTTTTATTGAGCGTAATGACAGTTCGACTCCGATGATCTAGATGTTGATTGAGACCATTGCGATCGTAGTTGCAGGCAGCTATTATTGTTGTTCAGCTCCTTGTCTCTCCGTCGTGTAGCTCTCTCATTGTTTGCATCAATTGTTGCTGCGCGTGCATCTTCGGTGCAACGATTGAGTTAAAGATCTTTCCTCGTCTCTTTTTATACGGCCACGGTTTTTTCTTTTCGGAGCTAAGTTAATTTTATCGTTCCGAAGGTCTGTTATTACACTTTATATACAGAAGGAATAGGACGCACGTGCTTACGCGCGAATTTATTGATTTTGCTCGTGGCTGCGCGAAAGCTGCTGCACGGAGAACGGTGATGTAAACATTGGCTTGCATTTCTTTATACAACAAATATATGCATCTCCGTTTGCATTTATATCTATGTATATAGCGCACACACACAATTACACACAGTTTACATTATTATGTTCATCGGATTAATTATCATCTCGCTGCATCGGCAGATTTTATACTTATACCTATATCGATCGTGCGCGTCGTCGTCGTCGTCGCTGAATGCACGTTGTACATTACACGACGTCGATTGATCGACGGGTTTTTTCGCTCATTTCTCCGAAGGTTAAATTATTAATGATATCAGACGTCTAAGGCTGTTAGATACACACATGCCATTCTTTCGCTTCTAGAAACTAAATATTGAGAAATTCGATTTTTAAAAGACCGCTCTGTACCGAGGATTGGCTCGTTTTAGAACAAAAGCTGCCGCCGCGTGCGGCATATTATTACATAATTGAGAAAGCAAACATTTTTGCAACACTGATGAGTGTTTTCTTAGAAAGCTGTTTCATATTTTACATTGTATAATTTTTTAATTTACAGGAGGATGGGCCTTAGTTTTTGCTGTGGTAGATGTTTCCACTGGAAAAGAATACGCTCTCAAAGTAAGATTGCATTTTTCACAATGGTAAAATATATAGGAATGATATGATGTTAATAATACTATTTTGTACATTGTAGCGGATGATAGCAGTTGATGAAGAAGCCAAAAAAACAATACATCAAGAAATAGAAACTTTGAAAGCTTTGACGAACCATCCAAACATCATACAATTTTTGTGCGTACAGCAAGTTAATAAAAGTGGATCCAGAGGAGATGAATATTTATTAGTGACAGAATTATGCCCTGGAGGGACTGTAGCGGATATTTTGAGAAATGTATCAGTAAATTCGCTTAGTGTTGCTCAAATATGTAGAATAGCTTATCAAGCCACCAAAGCTGTTCACCATATGCACAGTCAACCTCAGCCTTTTATACATAGAGATATTAAGTTAGAAAATTTTCTTATTGGACAAGATGGTTTGGTTAAGCTTTGTGATTTTGGAAGTACAACCCTCCAACAAATATTACCAGATACTTCCTGGAACGCTCAAAAACATGCACAACTTGAAGATCACTTGGCCAAATATACAACACCTATGTACAGAGCTCCAGAAATGATGGATACATGGAGTAATGAGCCAATTGGTCCACCAGTGGATTGTTGGGCTCTTGGCTGCGTAATATATACACTAGTAACTTTAAGACATCCTTTTCCAGAGGGTATGATAAAGTTTTATTTTAAATTGAGATATAAGTGATAGAATATATTACTTAGCTATGACCTTTTTATAATTTTAGGTAACAAGTTAGCTATAGTCAATGGCAAATATACTCCAATCCCAAACAATCCAACATTAGCTTGTTTCAATGATTTGATCAAGGGATGTTTAGAAACTTCTCCCATGCAGCGCTTAACTACTTCAGCAATTTTAGAACGTTTAGCAGCAATAGCAGAATCGAATGGTTTTGATCCACGTGAGGCTGCAAACATTGAGCCAATTAAGCCTGCTCAACCCGTAATTCCACCAAGACCCGGACCTCACAATGCTGCTGCAGTTCCACCACCTAGACCAGCACCACCAGGAAGTAATAACTCTATGCAACCACCACCAAGACCAGGACCTCCAAGGCCAGGGCCTCCAGGACAGTATGGACAACCCCAACAATCTTCAGGCTCAGGTAAAAATAGTAATTTTTTTCAATTAAGTTGTTTCGTATACCGGGTAAATAATAAAAACGGAAAAATAATTAGAAATATATTTAAAACAGGCTTGTTCAGTTCGATCAAAGGCGGGGCTGGCAGTATTTTCCGAAACCTCAAGGATACCTCGTCGAAAGTCATGCAGACCGTGCAGCAAAGCATAAATCGCACGGAACTCGACGCGAGTTACATCACGTCTCGCATCCTCGTTATGCCTTATCCAGCCGACGGTATCGAGTCGGCTTACCGTGCGAATCACGTGGAAGACGTCCGTGCGTTTTTGCAAGCTCGTCATCCACCGCCTACGAAAATACAATTTTATAATTTATCCAAGGGACGACCTAACGTGGCCAGGCTCATTGGCAAGCACATAGATTGCTCGTTCGCGTTTACGTCGGGCGAGGCCAATGCACCTCTGCTCTCCGCTATTTATCAAATTTGTCAAGATATTCATAGGTTTTTAGATGTTGATGTACACCACACCGTCGTCCTTTATTGCAATGTAAGTCAAAAATGTTGAATACATTAGAAATTATGGGCAAAGTCATAAAACTCTGCATTTAAAATTTTCAGGATGGCTTAAGAGCTAGCGCCGTCGTAGCTTGCTCGCTTCTGCTTTACTCGGGAGTCGTGCACACCGTCGACGAAGCTCTGAATCTCTTTGCGACGCGTCGCTGCCAGCCGCCGCAAATTCAACCTTCTGAAATTAAGATGATCGAGTACATGGCGCAGTTGGCTAACCACAAGTTACCGCATATGAAGCCACTAATACTGAGATCATTGCTCGTCCAACCTGTCCCTCTTTTCACTAGAGCCAGGGATGGCTGTCGTCCATACGTTGAGATTTACAGTAATGGAGCAATGGTAAGCTCATGAAATTTTATTCTCGCAAGACTCCCGGAGCTAATTTCACAAGTAAATGATAAAATTTTTCGATTCCATAGGTTTTTTCAACCAAACGCAACGAGTACGAAGAGATGAAGCTGTTCGGTATGAACGAGGGAAAAGTGTGCCTGATCCTAGGCGACGCTGCGGTACGAGGTGACATCAGCATGGTGCTCTATCACGCGAGGCAGCAACTGGGCCGCGTGATCGGCATCAAAATGGCATCCTTTCACTTCCACACGGGCTACGTGCCGCTCAAGGACTCGACCCTGATATTCGAGAAGAAGGACTTGGACGACACGCCCGAGATAGGCGGCCACTTTCGCATCGTGGTCAACGCGATGATCGGCGAAGATTCGGCTAAATTCGCCAGGGTGCCGGCACCCTGGGAGGCCGAGGACGCCACCACCGAGCACATAATTCCCGATCCACTGTTCGGTAGCACGTTAGAGATGGAAGAGACTTTGGAAAACTTTAGAATCGAAGGATCAATCAACCATTTGCGGGTTCGTGAATATATTTTGTCACTGTAATCGCGACTCCTTACAAATATTTTATCAAATGATTACGTTTTCAATAGCAATCGAAGGAACCAACTCCGGAAGCCGCCCCGCTAGTTCGGCCGTCTTCGTCACCAACGCCACCACCTCGTCCACCGCAATTGCCGCGTAAGCCATCCTTGGTTGCGGACTTTCCTCCGCCGCAAGTCGAAGCTGATCTTCTCAATTTAGGCGGTGGTCCGTCCTCCGATGCAACGCCAGCGCCGGCTCCGACGCCAACGTACATCAAGCCGGAATTCGACATATTTGCCCAAGATGCGACGCCATCAGCCGCTCCGCTGATCGACAACAAACCCGCCGCCGCCGTCAATGATGATTTATTGGGCGGTTTCGGCTCGTTCGTTCAAGCGCCTCCGCCTCCGAATACTCCGACTGCAAATCAAGCCAAGTCGGCGGCAGATTTGATGTTCGGTCAAACGAATGGAGATCTGTTGTTTGGTCAGAGCAAAAATAATTTTGGTTCGACGAATACTTCGCAGTCCAAAGATATTTTCGATCCATTCGCTGGTAGCAGCAAATTAGGTAATCTAGGTGTTTAATGAATTTTTTGTTTGATTTCTACAACGTTATTTCTTTCTACAAGATCGATCTTTTTACAGGCAATTGGGGTGAACCAAAGGCAGCAGCTAATACTTTGAACACTGAAAATGTCTTTCCACGTAATACTAGCGTACCAAATTTCAAAAATCCACCTCCAAAGCCCGATCCATTCGCAGATCTAGCCGGTACCATGGGAGCGGGTTTGGCCTCCAGCTGGAACGGTACAACGAATACGCCTCAATCTCAAAGTCCAGCAACCGGAGGTAAAATAGGACAATGAAAATGTGATTTGTACGTGAAAAATCGATCGATACTAACGTGTCATTTTTCAGGGACCCCAATCCATGCGACTACCCCGCGAATGCAACAGGCTCACACACCCATGTATGAGATGCCGCAAACTAACGTGTCATCCGAAAAACCACCGAAAAGCGGTGACGCTTTTGAAGATTTACTAGGCAGTCAAGGCTACAATTTTTTCACATCGAAGAAGGCCGAAAACAACGGACCGAAAACGATGAACGAGATGCGCAAAGTCGAGGCAGCTAAAACTATGGATCCCGAAACGCTCAAAGTTGCCGAGTGGACCGAGGGCAAGAAAGGGAATCTTCGAGCATTACTTTGTTCGATGCACTCGATCTGTTGGGACGGCTGCAAGTGGCAAAAATGCGAGATGCACATGTTGGTATCGCCGGCCGACGTGAAAAAAGCCTACCGAAAAGCATGTTTAGCTGTACACCCAGATAAAGTATGTATCATTTACATATTTATTTCGGTTTATTTGTCATTCATTTCTTACCATCGAATATTTTTTCGAAATTTCAGCAAGTTGGCACGGAGAATGAAAATTTAGCAAAACTAATGTTTATGGAGTTAAATAATGCCTGGAGCACCTTTGAGAACGACGCATCACAACAGAAACTTTTTAGCTAATTATCATCAATCGTTACTTGTTTTAGAGTATCACGATTAATATATTTAAATATATATTATATATATAGACCAACGTGAAATGTTGTTCGTTGGAGCGAGATTAATTTCGTTGCTATGTGTGAGGTGTACGTTGAATGATAACAAAAAATCAAGATGAAGTCAAGCTCATCTTTTATCGCATTCCTTATTACAATTAATATACACATAGGTGAAAAAAATCCAGTCGATACGTTTTGGAATCATTGAAAATAAACGTATTCTTTAAATCGCTCTTACCAGCTTTGCAATAAGTAATCTATTTTATCGGCTCTAAAATCTCCTAAATAATTGTTTTTGAAATTTTAAGAAAAAACGATACAAGAAATGAAAATAATTGAGCGTTGATGAACATATGTTATATATTAATGAACAATTTTATATTTTTTGCTGTAGTCGTGACAAGTGAAGCCTTATGTTGATTGTGATCGCAATGTAACACGCTATCAGCGTAAATACATTTTATTCACAACATGAAGTGCGAAGCGAGTTTGAAAAATGATTTTGTTAATGAAGACTGCTTAAAACAAAATGAGATTTATATAAACAATTGAATTTTTTTTATAATTTTAAGAATACTTTTATTCTCCAAACCATAGTCAAGACTTATTAATTACCGGTTACGAAGTAGTTTCAAAATATTGATATAATTGAGCTGCATGATTTTACTTTTTCCATTAATTGGTAATTAAATAGATCGTTGCATTTAAAAACATTCAGGAAGCAAAGATTAGTGTTTTTAAAGATATTTTATTTATATGTAATGTATATTTGTGGTCGGATATTTTTTTATACTCGAAACTTGTGAGTCGAAGGAAATTAACATGGGCAATTGCAATTGTTATAAAAGCACTAAATACCTTTAAAAATTTTAATCTTAGTGTGTCAATTGATATGTTTGTTTATAGTATAACAATTTTGTTAACAATTCAATCTTTGAAAAATTAACTATTTTTAACTACGCGAAAAAAAGTACTTGAATGATTAATTATACACTTGTTGATGCGATAGAAACTAATAATTGCATGCTTCATACATTTGAATGTACAATTCAATATGCTAATGATATGTAAGATTTTTAAATGAAACTTTATTCTGATCCTTGTTCTCTGCAGTCGAAATGAGCTTATAACATGCACTTCACAATGAAAAATAATTGTATAAAAGAATGAGTATATTGTATGTACATAAAAAAAACAATGTAAATTAAAGTAAGATATTGTCCTAAAAAAGAGATATATGAATAGACATATAAAGAAAGATAAAACTATTTTCTGTGCGAAAAGTTACAAAATATATATTAAAGAAAAAGGAATCCGATGATACATGGCGCACGTTATCTTTTGCCGTGATTTATTCAAATATCAATTTTGTGTATTGAGCTGTCAATAATGTTTTACCCCCGTTAGATTAATTGTACCAAAACGAACGTTTTATTATGCTTTCAATCTTAGTTTAAACGCAGGAGAATGATTTCTTTTACTCGTTTTATTTACAAATAAAAGAAAATTCATAAATGATCATGTTTTTCAAATTTTATTACTCAATCACGAGAGAGGCCTTGCATCCTTACTAGTTCTCAAGAAGTGCCAGACATTTTCCTTTAATCTACGACTACGACAGGTGTACACGTACGAATGCATCGGCATAAATTTGCATCCTTTTTTTTTCTCTCCGACCTACAGGTGAACTTCGTAAAGAGAAAATTGACTAGCAAAAAAAGGGCATAAAAAAAAATTTCCACTTCGGAAATAAATTTTGTAGCCAGAAAACCCAGTTTTCGGTCGCGCGTAACTCTCTCTCTCTCTCGCTCTATGCAAGAGCAATAATAATTGCACACGTACGCCACTGACGAGGTAACTTGGTCGAGAAGTGAATTATATTAAGCGGGTGGAGTCTGTGTATGCGACTGAGTGTGTGTATGTGCGTGTGCAGCTGCAGCTGTTTGCACGAGTCAAACGAGGCCAGAGCAGCTCCATGCCTCATATTAAATTCATGTTTTTTAAGCCTGACAATCAAAATTAAATCTCTCTCTCTCCTAAATTTTTGAAAACTTACTTTTCGCGAGTTGAAATTTTAATGAAATACTCTTTTATACGTCTATGTAGAAAAAAAGCGGGACGAACGAGATACAATTGAACGACGCTGTAATCGGATAATCTTGCACTGTCGCGTCTCCGTCCTAACTCATTTTGCCAAATTAAAAGTTAACGCTAGATAAAAAATCCAAAAAAGAAGACAAAAAATTAAAACAAAAACAAAATAAAAAAAATCAACGTCGCGGACTTTAACACCATACACATTTGAACATTTCACGAGTGTATTCGGTGTCGCGACGCAGAGCAGTCGCATCCGTCTGTTTCCGCAGTTATCGCGGAAAAAAAAAATGAAACGAGCCGCCACCGCTGCTGCTGCTACTACTCCCTCGCATTCACCTGCAGAGCTCGCTCCTTTTTAGCTCCATATATATATACGGTGGTAAAAAGCTTCTTTTAACGCAACTTTCCACAATGCCGACTCTGCGGGTGTCAAATAAAAAATATAAAGAAAGAAGAAAGGAGAAAAAAAAATGAATGAAACAAAAGAGGACAAGGGGGTGTATGTGTGTTGGTGGTGTATGCGTGTAACGAGCTCAAAACCGCCACCGTGGTTTTTATACAATGTGTACACACTGCATACGCGAGCGCGCGCGCGGGGTGGGCGCGAAGCGCAGCGACAAACGAGCTCGTTGTGGAAAAACAAAAAAAATGAGAGAGAGAGAGAAGAAAATAAAAAATATTATATGTATACACACAGAGAGACGTAAAAGAACGCGGAAGGGTATTAATGATGCCAGCGCGCGAAAAAATGAGGGTATAATGATCGCAGAGTTGTGCATTGCGGTATTTTTTTTTGGAAGGCGATCGACGATAAGTGAATCGAAAAAAGGAACAAGCAACTCGTCTCCAAGTTGGAAGCGAAAAGAAAGTATGTCGGTATTATTGAATTACATACGCGCGAATGAACTTTCCATTCGACAATACTGCAGACACAACAACAACAATAACTTTAATACGAGCGGCGAGACGCACAAAGCACACAGGAGAAATTTCGCTCGGCGAATTTCGAATTTTCTCAACTTATGCGTGTGTGTGTGTGTGCGCGCCCTTTTGCACTCGCACACACACCCACCCACCCACGCACGCACATTTATATGCTGGAGCTTTGCCACTATGTACCTACTACCATTTCGTTGAGTGCAGTAGTAGTGCATTATCATATAGGACGTACGTACATATATACGGAATACCGTGGGGGGCGCGCGAGCAAAGGTGCGAATTTAATCCGCGGAGTGTTTTTGTTTTTGTGTTTAACGCACACAACTGTTTAGTTGTGGGGTGAGCGGTGGATCTCGCGCGCGGCGCCTTTTATTATTATCATGCTATTTGTATGGGTATAAAATATTCGTTGAGGCATCGAAAGTTTATAATCTACGACGTGACGTCAGTTTTGCTTACGTACATACTTGTGTGTTTTTGAAATTTTTTTCTTCCTCTTCGACGGTGCGGAGTGTACGTGCGTATTTAAACTTTGTATATGAAACGACGAGAAGGGATAAAAATAACAACGAATTATTATGAAATTTAAAGAAAATTGAAATTAAATTGAAATACGAAAAAATTTTAATCTACGAAAGCCAATGAATTCTACTTCTTTTTTTTTAATCGACCATATATTTGAATTAAAATGGACAATATACAACGAATAACTCTAAGCATTAAAAAATACTACAAATATCGTCATCTTCATGAGCTTTGGTTTGCAGTTGCCAAGCAAACATTACGTAAGTCCTCGTTCTTTAGCTTCTTGATGATCATTTCACAGCAGAGAATTGGCAATCGGTGGCGAATCAGTTCCATCAAAGGATCCAGAGCCCAGCGTCGGAAAAATCGTTTCGAAAGAATCTCGCAAAGGTGCGCAGTACAAGCCTCCCTGGGTTTTTCAGGAATTCTTCGAGCGTAATTCACACGTGCTAACTCGAAGTATTCCATAAATGTGAGTAGCTTTTCCTTCCTTTCGGGTCGTAATCGGATGAAATCGTAGAGCGTCAGATTTATACGTATCTCTATCTTTGCCGCTTGTCTAGAAAATCTTTCGTCATCATACCAGGATTCATCGAGATCCAATGGCATCTCGAAAACTTTTTTTATAACGAGAACGTTCATGATTGTCAAGGCGTCGCTGCGATCCATTTCGTAACCTTTTTCCTCAAGACGTTCGACACAGGCCAGTGCACCAGATGCTAGTTTCAAGTCACCCCAAATTTCCCAATATCGCGCATCACATGCCTCATAGAAGTCATTCTCGGAAGGAAAAACGAATCCAGACAGATCAGCGCCGTGATCCAATAGAAACTCGATCACATTCGGCAAAATATTCGCCATGGCATATTGCAGCGGTGTCCGTGCCTTCTCGTCTTTGGCCTCAACCTGCACAGTCTGCTGAAGCTCATCGTTGATCTTGAAGAATACCTCTACCAAGTCATCGTCGTAATCTCTCTTGCAAATCACGTGTAGTGGAGTCAAACCTTCTGCATTGTTTATATTTGGACCTGCACCTCTTCTCAGCAGTATTTCGGCTGTGACCATCAAGCTGTATTCCAGAGCCAAATGTAAAGGTGTATTACCCTTCTTGTCTTGGGCATCAATCTGTACAACCTGATTTTTTTCTTCGTTGATGTTGAAGAACATCTCCAATAGGTCACTGCTGTCATCAAATCTGCAAATCTGGTGCAGAGGAGTCAATCCCTCTGCATTGACTAAATTTACATCCGCGCCTCTTCTCAGCAGTATACAGGCTGTGCTCTCCAAGCCGTAGTCTAGTGCCATATGTAGAGGTGTGTTGCCCCACTTGTCTTGGGCATCGATTTGCACCGTCTTCTCGATGTCTTCGTTTATTTTAAAGAATATTTCCGCGTAGTCACCGTCGTAGTCACCAAGATTTTCGCTTCTTTTGCAAATAATGTGCAAAGGAGTCCTTCCGTTCAAATTGGCCAAATTAGGGTTGGCGTCGCCTTCCAGCAACAATCGTGCCACCGTGTCATGATGATTGGTCAGAGCCATATTTAGCGGTGGATCGACATTGACCGATTCTTGAGATAGACAGTTGGGGTCCTGACCGAGCTCGAGAAATTTTTTCACAACGTCGTCGAAACCGAACTCACAGGCCACGTGGAAATGCGTCAATCCGCATTCGTTGGTGTAATTCACGTCGAATCGGTCGTAAATTTTAAAAAGCTCACGTAGATCTCCCATCGTAGACAATTGGTCCTCCTCTTCGGACACGCGATGCACTGCAGTGGATCGACGAAACAATGGCTTGCCGTCTTCGTCAATTTCGGGCTCGTCCTTGTAGCCGGTGTTAACTACGAACTCCAAGAACACATCGCCTGCATTGTCATCTACGCCTGTTCTTTTTGTTCTGCACTTAATGGAATCCTTGAGAAGCAAATCAATTTCTTTCGGCAGAAATATTTCACGGAGGTTAGGATACGCGCCAAGCCAGTCCATAAGTAAGGGTTGAATTTGACCGACTAAATCACCGGACTCATTCTCCTCCCAATTGAAATTTTCACGAATATTCTTCAATTTTTCAACGTTAACTCTAGCAAATTCGTTCAAGCACCGTTCAATTTCGTCAATTTCGTCATCATTGACAATTTCACGAGAATCGTCGCTTGACGACATGTCTATTGTTCAACGAACTCAAACACACAACACAAAAGCACTAATAAAATAAGCTGTTTTTTACTTTTTCGAAAATCAAGAATCACTTGCTGCACGTCGATGCGATACTTCTTTGATGTTCACGCTGAAGCGTCGTAACGTGTACTGAACACGGCGATCTATAACATTACAGTGTAAACATGTGCGCGAGCTACAAGTATATCGATTGTCGTTTGACCGCGGGGCGACACACAAAGAACAGCCCGAGCGAAGTACAGCAAGGGTACCTACCTATGTTATGTGGGAGAGACAGAGATACAAAGACGTTACAAAGCTTCATGCGAGGACCTGAGAAGTATATGCTGCGGAAACTTCTTGCAGCGAAAGAAGCGAGTCAACTCAGCCAACGGACTCTTTGGTACTTGTAGTCAAAAAATTTCTCTGCCCTGTCGCGTTCGATCGTTCATTCCGCGCCTTATACCCAACGTACATAAAGAAGTAAATACAAAAAAATTAAATCCACGCAAATCAATGAATTCATTTATTTGAAAATTTATTTATTCATTACAATAAAGCAGAAAATATTCAACGATAAATAACATCAGAAATTTAAAGACTGTAAAAATATTCATCGACATCACGAAGTTTGTCCTGCAGCCGACAAACAAATAAGATATAAATCTTCGTTCATCAGCGGCTTGATAATCGTTTCACAGCGGAGAATCGACAGACGGTAGTGCGTCAGTTCCATCAAAGGATCCAGAGCCCAGCGTCGGAAAAATCGTCTCGATGACATCTCACACAGATGCGCAATACTAGCCTCAAAATGCGGAATACGATAATACTGGGGAAGAATAATTTGTGCAAAATCGAAGTATTCCATGTACGTAAGTAATTCTGTCGCCTCTTCGGGCGGTGAACGGATGAAATCGTAGAGCGACAGACCCGGACGTACTTCGGTCTCTTTCGTCTCTCTCGCGAACGATTCATCGTCGTACCAAGATTGATCGAGCTCCGTTGACTTCTCGAACACATTCTGCTCAGCGAATAGGTTCATGATTGTCAGGGCGTCGTTCCGGTCCAGTTGATATCCTTTTTTCTCGAGAAGTTCGACGCAGGCCAGCAAGCCAGATGTTAATCTCAATTGAATGATGCTGTCGTAGTTACCGATACGCAAATCATATTTCTCCTCGAAGTCACTCTTAGAAGGAAAAACAAACCCGGACAGGTCAGCGCCATGATCAAGCAGTAATTCGACCATACGCGGACCAAAATTCGCCACGGCATATTGCAGCGGTGTACGGCCCTTCTTGTCCCGGGCATCAATCTGTACAACCTGATTTTTTTCTTTGTTGATGTTGAGGAACATCTTCATCAAGTCATCGTTGTAATCTCTCTTGCAAATCAAGTGTAGCGGAGTCAATCCCTCTGCATTGACTATATTTGGATCTGCACCTCTTCTCAGCAGTATTTTGGATGTGATCACCAAGCCGTAGTCCAGTGCCATATGTAGAGGCGTATTACCCTTCTTGTCTTGGGCATCGATTTGTACCGTCTGTTGGATGTCATCATTGATTTTAAGGAATAATTCCGCATAGTCGTCATCTTGGTGACCTCCTTCTCCGTTCATTTTGCATATGTAGTGCAAAGGAGTCCATCCGTTCAAATTGGCCAGATTCGGGTTGGCGCCGCCTTCCAGCAACAACCGTGCCGCCGTCTCGTGATGATTGGTCACAGTCATGTGTAACGGCGAATCGCCTGTATTTGGCACGAGAAGATTGGGATCCTCGCCGAGCTCGAGAAATCGTCGAACGGCATCGTTGCAGCCGAACTCGCAGGCCACGTGGAAATGTGTGTATCCAGACTCATCGACGAAGTTCAAGTCGAACCTGTCGTAAATTTTGAACAGCTGGAGCAGCCAGGTCTGGTCTTCCTCGTGATGTATCAGCGTTGTGCGGCGCAGCAGTGGCTTGCCGTCGTCATCCACCTGGCCGTCCACTTCGGGCTCGTCCTTGTAGCCGGCGTTAATTAAGAACTCCAAGAATACTAGAGGATCATCATCCATTTCACATTCGAAGTAGGCATACTTGAGAAGCAAATCAATTTCTTTAGGCCGAAATATCTCACGTAGGTTGGGATATGGGCCATGCCATTGTCTGATCAACGGACTAATTAGATTGAATAATTTACGGGGACTATTCCTCTTCTTCCAATTGAAATTTTCACGAATACTTTTCAATTTTTCCACGCAAACTCTGCGATTAACATTCTCACGAGATTCGTTGTTGGACATGTTTATTGTTGGACGCACTTAAACACACAACACAAAGTCACTTTTTTATTTCTTCGACCAGAATCTACAATGACTAGCTGCGGTCGATGCGACACATATATTGGATGTTCACGCTGAGGCGTCGTAACGTGTACTAAACCAGTAACTGTTTACTGTACACATCTGCGCGAGCTACGTACATGGGCTATATCGCGTCAACTGTCCCCCCCCCCCCTTGGATCAAAGTTGTAATTTGATTTTTCATATTTTATTGTGCTTTCCAAGAATGAATATGAAAAAATGATTGAAACATGATTTTTTATGTAAAATTTGAGGAGGAATTCAAATTGGATGTCAAAAATCATATTCATAAGCTCCAAATACCTTAATTTCTAAATTTCAGCCTAAGTGGCAAAAATAAACATGTTCGTATTATAATATATTCATCGATACACCAAAATACAACTTCTGATAAATTTTGGTAGTTGGCAGACAAACAGACTTCATTATTGACCTTCATATGTGTCAATAAAACATGAGATTTCTTTTATTCTTGACTCATATAATGTTCAATAATGAAGTCTGTTTGTCTGCTAACTACCAATATTTATCAGAAGCTGTATTTTGGTGTATCCGAACTATGTACCGTATAATACGAACATGTTTATTTTTGCCACTGAGGCTGAAATTTAGAAATTAAGGTATTTGGAGTTTATGAATGTGATTTTTGACATCCAATTTGAATTCCTCATAAAATTTGACATAAAAAATCATGTTTCAATCATTTTTTCATATTTGCCTTAGGGAAGCAGAATAAAATATGAAAAATCAAAACAAAAAGAGGGAAGGACAGTTGACGCGATATAGCCCACAAATCACAACATGTCGATTGTCGTTTTGTGACAGAGCGAGCGCTGCGACACTCAATAAACACGCACAGCCCGAGGAAAACGAATGAGCGCGAGAAAGAGAGGAAGAGTCACCAAGACGTTACACATAATCAAACGGACGTTGTGGTACATGCAAAAGTCAGCGAGCGCTAAGAAGTAGCCGCGGGAACTTTTTGCAGCGAAAGAAGCGAGTCAACTCAGCCGACAGACACTTTGGTACTTATAGCAGCCAATCAAAAATATTCTTTTCACTATCGCGCTTGATTGTTCATCCCGGGCCTCATACACAACATGCATGTAGAAGTAAAAACAACAAAAAATTATATCCAAACTAATTAATTAATTGATTTATTTGAAAATGTATTTATTCATTACAATAAAGCAGAAAATATGCAACGATTAATAACATCAGAAATTTAAAGACTGTAAAAATATTCATCGACATCACGAAGTTTGTCCTGTGGCCGCCAAGCATACACGCCGTAAATCTTCGTTCATCAGCTGCTTGATAACCATTTCACAGCAGAGAATCGGCAGTCGGTAGTGCGTCAGTTTCATCAAAGGATCCAGAGCCCAGCGTCGGAAAAATCGTCTCGATGACATCTCACACAGATGCGCAATACAAGCATTAAAAGGCTCAATTGGATAGATCGGGGTAAAACACCATCGGGCAAAATTGAGGTATTCCATGTACGTAAGTAATTTTGTCGCCTCTTCGGGCGGTGAACGGATGAAATCGTAGAGCGACAGACCCGGACGTACCTTGGTCTCTTTCGTGAACGATTCATCTTCGTACCAAGATTGGTCGAGATCCAATGGCATCTCGAAAACTTGTTTCTTAACGAGAACGTTCATGATTGTCAGGGCGTCGCTTCGATCCAGTTTGTAGCCTCTTTTCTCGAGACATTCGACGCAGGCCAGCGAGCCAGATGCTAATCTCAATTTAATACGACTGCTGCAGCTATGAATCCGTATATCATATTCCTCGTCGAAGTCACTTTCAGAAGGAAAAACGAAGTTTGATAGATCAGAGCCATGATCGAATAGAAATTCGACCATACGCGGACTATAATTCGCCACGACATATTGCAGCGGCGTCCGGCCCTTCTTGTCCCGGGCATCAATCTGTGCAACCTGATTTTTTTCTTCATTGATGTTGAAGAACATCTCCAGCAGTTCAATGTTGTTATCTCTCTTGCAAATCATATGCAGAGGAGTTAATCCTTCTGCATTGACTAAATTAATATCTGCGCCTCTTCTCAGCAGTATTTCGGATGTGTACACCAAGCCGTAGTCCAGTGCCATATGTAAAGGCGTGTTGCCCCACTTGTCTTGGGCATCGATTTGCACCGTCTTCTGGATGTCATCGTTGATTGTAAGGAATGATTCCGCATAGTCGTCATCTTCGTTACATTGATCTTCGTTCATTTTGCATATGTAGTGCAAAGGAGTCCATCCGTTCAAATTGGCCAGATTTGGGTTGGCGCCGCTTTCCAGCAACAATCGTGCCACCGTATAGTTTTTATTGGTCACGGTCATGTGTAGCGACGAATCGCCTGTTTTTGGCACGAGAAGCTCGGGATCCTCGCCGAGCTCGAGGAATCGTTTGACAATGTCGTCGAAACCGTACTCGCAGGCCGCGTGGAAATGCGTGTATCCGAACTGATCGGCGAAGTTCAAGTCGAACCTGTCGTAAATTTTGAACAGCTCCTGCAGGCCGTAGTAGTCTTCCTTGTGAGCTGCGAGATGCACTGGTGTCATACGGCGCAGCAGTGGCTTGCCGTCGTCATCCACCTCGCCGTCGACTTCGGGCTCGTCCTTGTAGCCGGTGCCAATTAAGAACTCCAAGAACACATCGCCTGCATTGTCATCTACGCCTGTTCTTTTTGTTCTGCACTTAATGGAATCCTTGAGAAGCAAATCAATTTCTTTCGGCAGAAATATTTCACGGAGGTTAGGATACGCGCCAAGCCAGTCCATAAGTAAGGGTTGAATTTGACCGACTAAATCACCGGACTCATTCTCCTCCCAATGTAAATTTTCACGAATACTCTTCAATTTTTCAACGTTTACTCTGGCACATTCGCTCAAGATCCGTTCAATTTCGTCCATTTCGTCATCATTGACTATTTCACGAGAATCGTCGCTTGACGACATATCTATTGTTCGACGAACTCAAACACACAACACAAAGTCACTTGTTAATATAAAAAATATTTTTATTTATTCAAGAATTTAAAGTGACTAGCTGCAGTCTATGAGACACTTTTTCGATGTTCACGCTGAGGCGTCGTAACGTGTACTGAACCAGCGAGGGCGTAAACTGTTTACTGCACACATCCGCGCGAGCTATGCATGTGTCGATTGTCGTTTTTTGACCGAGCTTGCAGCGACAGGCGATGGATGACAAATGAGCGCGAGGAAGAGAGAAAGAGCTACAAAGACGTTAACACACGTGCAAAGGTCAGCGAGCGCTGAGAAATAGCCGTGGGAACTTCTCGTCGTAGCAGAAGCGACTAAACTGAATGGACTCTTGACAGTCTTTGCACCCACAGCAGCGCGTCAAAAAAATACTTACTGTAAAATTGTACGATTATAGCATTCGATGGTTTATAACGGGATAACGCCTCACATGCAACTTGCGTAAAGAAAAAAACGAAAGAAATTACATTCGAGCAAATCAATGAATTCATTCATTTGCAAATTTATTTATTATTATGAATTGGAAGGACTGAAACATTTAATAACATAAAACATTTAAAAACAACTTCAAATATGTTTATCGACATCACGAGCTTCGGCCCTCAGTGCCAAACAAATGTTGAGTAAATCTTTGCTCGATAGCTGCTGGATGATCATGTGACAGCAGAGAATCGGCAATTGGTAGCGTATCAGTTCCATCACAGGATCCATTGACCATCGCTTAAAAAATCCTCTCGACAGAATCTGGCAAAGGGTCTCTGTACAAGCTTCTCTAGCCCCCGGGCGATGGTACTTAGAGTATTTGCTACGGGAAAACCTGAAGTATTCCATATAAGTGAGTAATTTTGTCGCCTCTTCAGGTGGTGAGCGAACGAAGTCGTAGAGCGACAGACCCGGACGTACCTCGATCTCTTTCGTCTCTCTCGCGAACGATTCATCGTCGTACCAAGATTGGTCGAGCTCCCTTGGCTTCTCGAACACTTTCTGCTCAGCGAATAGGTTCATGATTGCCAAGGCGTCGCTTCGGTCCAGTTGGTAGCCTCTTTTCTCGAGAAGTTCGACGCAGGCCAGCATGCCGGACGCCAATCTCAATTTGGAATCGCTGATAATGTTATAATCCTGTAATTCGAATTCCTCGTTCAAGTCGCTCTCGGAGGGAAAAACGAATCCAGACAGATCAGCGCCGTGATCCAACAGAAACTCGACCACGTCCGGCAAAAGATTCGCTACAGCCAATTGCAGCGGTGTCCGACCTTTCTTGTCCACGGCATTGAGCTGCTGCTTCAGCTGGATATCGTCGGTGATCTCGAAGAAGATTTTCACCAATTCTGCATCGTAATCTTTTCTGCATATGATATGCAGCGGGGTCAATCCCTCGGCATTGACTAAATTAACATCCGCGCCTCTTCTCAGCAGTATTTCGGCTGTGAACTTCAAGCAGTAGTCCAGTGCCAAGTGTAGCGGTGTGTTGCCCGATTTGTCTCGGGCATCGATTTGCACCGGCTGATGTTTCTTGTTATCGAGAGCGAAAAATAGCTCCGCCATGTCGTCGTCGGCATCTATTTTACACTCGTTTCTAAAGGAAACAATGTGCAGAGGAGTAAATCCGTCCTCGTCGTTGACGACATTCGGATCTGCCCCGTGTTCCAACAGCAATCGCACTATGTCCTTGTCACCCCAGGTCAGAGCCAAATGCAGTGGCGGATCGACCCATCCTTGCGCAACGATGTTTGGGTTCAGTCCGAGCTCGAGAAATCGTCGAACGGACTCGGTACAGCCGAACTCGCAGGCCGCGTGGAAATGCGTGTATCCAGAACGATCGACGAAGTTCAAGTCGAACCTGTCGTAAATTTTGAACAGCTGTAACAGCCAGGGCTGGTCTTCCTCGTAAGCCGCGAGATGTATCGGCGTTGTGCGGCGCAGCAGTGGCTTGCCGTCGTCATCCACCTCGCCGTCCACCTCGGGATTGTCCTTGTAGCCGGTGTCAACTAAGAAATCCAAGAATGCTTCTCCAGGATTATCATCCATTTCTATCAGCGTGTAAACTATGGACTCCGTGAGAAGCAAATCAACTTCTTTCGGCCGAAATATCTCACGGAGGTTAGGATACGGGCCGTGCCACTCTCTGATCAACGGATGAATTTCACCGACTAATTTAACGGGATCGTTCTCCTCCCAATTGAAATTATCACGAATACTCTTCAATTTTTCAACGCAAACTCTGTTAAGTTCGTTTAAGTATCGTTGAAATTCGTCAATTCCGTCATGTATGGCACCTCCGCCATTGACAGTCTCGCGAGATTCGTTGTCGGACGACATGTCTATTGTTCGACACACTCAAACACAACACAATCACTTAGAAAATAACACTGTTCTCTATTACCTTACGAGAATGAAGAATCACTTATTTCTGTAGTCGATGCGATACTTCTTTGATGTTTAAGCTCGGGCGTCGTAACGTGTACTGATTTGAACACAGCGATCGTTGATCTATATAACCGTGTAAACATGTGCGCGAGCTGTACGTATGTGTCGATTTTCATTTGACTGAGCAGCAGCGACGCGCAAGGAACACGTACATACAGACATGGTATTGAGAGAGAGACAGACAAAAAGTCTGTGAGGTGTGAGCGCAAGAAGTATAACCGCGGGAACTTTTTTTCCAGATGCGAGCCAACGGACTCTTGGCAGTTTTGGCATCCGTAGCAGCCGCTCATCGAAAAGACTCGATCCACACAATTCAGCGATTAACGCGCTCGATCGTTTTTCAAAGGTTAACGCCCCGTACTCAACGTGCGTAAGGAATTTATTCGAAAAAAAATTATCTCTCGCGTTCGAGTAGAGTAGAGCAAGCAACTTTTTCACTCGAAGAAACGAAACAACAAAAAAAAAGGTACATCAGTCTGAGCCCGAGTGCCAACTGCAAAGCGGCTAAAAGCGCGCGAAATGGCATAGAAAACCGATACCCAGTCACGCGCCGCAAACAATGCACATAGAGATACGTCGCCTCTCCGCCTTCGCTCATAAACGTTTCAACGCGGTAGCAAACGAAAAAAAAAGCGAAATAATGCCTGAACTCGCACCTCTGTATAAAACACGTGCATGCAGCCGTTGCATACGAATAAATCCATAAGCCATCTGCAATATCCGCGGTATGTGCTGCTGCTGTTGCAGCGCGCCGAGTATTAATTAATCGTATCAATCGAAATCGCTCCATCTGCAACTCTGCGCAGCGGCGTGAGCAGTGAGCACATGCATGCGAGATTCTCAAAATTGCACCGTGTGTGTAACATAATTCGATGGCTCGCGGATCGACAATCCCTCGATTCACTCATGTGCGAACGTGTGAACAAAAACAACACAACGTCAACGTGTGTGTGCGCGAAATGTAGCAGGCGCGGCAGTGGGTGTGAGTGTGTGTACACAAAATCGCGTTCGAGGGTCATAAACAAAACATCAAAGTCGTCGTCGTCGTCGTCGTCATCGTTGTCGTTGGGCTTAAAGCGGACGAGCTGGCGGACGAGCGCGCGAAAACCGTAATACGATAATCCTCGCGAAGCGCCGTCGACAAAAGCCTCTACCACTCAGCTGCCTATAGATATATGCCGTGTCTGATACAGCCATGTACAGATATGTGTCAGTGTGCGCGACCAAGTGTACAGCTATATAGCACGCGAAAGCTCTCTCTCTCTCTCTCTCTCTCTCTTGCATCCGCGCCTTTTCAAACTGGATATTCGAATGCGAGAGATCGCGCGACGACGTGCGCGCGCGCTAGTGTAAAACTACCCTCTCTCTCTCTCTCTCTCCTTCTCCCCTCCCACCCTCCCTCTCGCGCAGCACTGCGTGCAGATATGCTGGCTGCTGCTACTGCTGGCTGCTGCACACTCCGCGCCTCAGCTTCCCAAGTTCGAACGGACTAACGGAGGGAGTATCTGTGTATGTGCAAAATCTTAGTGGTAGTATTGCTGGTGGCGGTGGTGGGTTGCACTGCATATAAGCGCGCGCTCGGCCCGCGTTTTCACATGCCATATATATGCATGTGTATGCGCGCGAGTTAGAGTGAGAGAGCTTGCGCTAAAGGGAGCGGCTGCGTTAGGACCGAAAATGGCTGCTGTGCAGCAGCAGCAGAGAGAGAGAGGAGCAGTGCACAGAGCAGCAGCACTCAGCAGCAGTAGTAGTAGCAGACGGCTCTTTAGTATAGCGTCGAGTCCGAGCGCACACCGACCGCCTCTACTTGTTTTTTAACCCCTCTCCGTCAGTCAGTAGTCGACGTCGACGACGATGTACATGAGCACGAGATTATTGTAGCACTGCAGCTGCTCGAGCTCTCTACTTAATACTCGACTCGACCGAACGACGGTTGACATTAATTTTGTTGTTGTTGTCATCGACGATTCGATGATTTTCAAAAGTGTAAGTGCAAGTGCGTGAGTAGTGTACAAGTGTGTCAGTGTAACACTCCGTATAACGTGTTCTTTATCGAATAAAATTTGAAAAAATAGTGCGTGCGTAATTATTATCAAATCGTAATTAATATGTGTGCTCGATAATTATAATCCAGTGCCTGCAACTGCACTGACATGAGGTTGATCAGCGATCGTCATCGTCGTCGTGCCCGTTGCTCGTCATCGTCATCGTCATCATCGTCGTGTCTCGTCGCAGCTGATTACGTGAGATCGCCGTCGTCGAGTGTCAAGAGGCCCTCGATAAAGCTCCAACGGTTCGGAGCAGCAGCTCGTGCTGGTCGCGCCTTTTATACCAACACTGCGATTGGCCGATTTTACATTAATGACGATATCGTAGCATTGACATTGCACAGGTAAGCAGAGTTGCGTTATACAATAACGAGATTCGACGAGACGATAATCGAACGCGCTCGAGCGCTTTTCAAAAGAGACGTTTTCAAATGTTCGAATTTGTGAATCGTTGCAGTTCCGCGGAAAAATACCGCGATCAATCGTTACCCAATCGTCCACGATCAGCGCGGAAATTGGCCGTTATATTACGTGTACCATATAGAGATAGTAGCTGCTGCGATGCACTATATATAGAGAGCCGCGCACACGGCTAGCCAGCCTCATGCACACCCTCCCAACCGTCGATAGTCGTACATACATATACGCGCTCGCGACGACGTCGTTTCTGTTTGTTTTATATTTAGCGCGCGTTACACCCCTATATACATAGGTATGTGTATTAACGGAGCACTCATGTGTGTGTGTGTGTACGTGTGTGTATGCGTCGGTCGCTCGCTCTCGAACTCGAGATGAGTCTCGTGGGAGCGGTTAGTCATCTCGGCGAATCGTGGCGCCCATGCATAGGTATATAATAAGAGGGCTGCTGTGCGCACTATATATACCGACTGTGTGCCCTCGTCGCGTATAGCACACACGGATTATATATCTAAGTGCCCAGCGCGCGCGTTGCAGCAGCGAATGTCAGGTTCATTACGTTATCCCTCCCTCCCATGTATCAAAAGAGATATAAAAGTAGCCCATTTCCTGCTTCTTTTCTTATTCTTCTTCTTCCTCCTCTTCCTCCTCCTCTTCTTCTTCTTCTTTTATATATTTTTTTATTTTTATATTACGTACACACACACACGGACAATTTCAACAAAAAAAAGAGAGGGTAAAAAAAAGCAGCTACTCTCCGACCGACAATTGCGGGTGCACATAGTGCATTGAGCGAGAGAGTAGGGGCTATTGTCGCACGCGCTCGCACGAGAAAGCACATATAGAGATGGAGTAAAAAAAAATACCGTGACACATGAAAGTTATGACGACGACGACGGCGGCAATGCCCAAGATGTCTTTCTTTACTCATACATATATACATTTTTTCATCTCTCTCTCGCTCGCTCCTTGTCGATATCCAAGCTTATTTTTTTTCCTTTTTTTTCTCTTACTTTTCCATCCATTCCCTTATATATATATTCCCCTCCTCCCGCGCCCCCCTTTCTCTTTTCCTTTTCTTAATACTCTTTATCCGTACGCGGCCAAACGCGAAAAAAAGCAGTATGATCAGCGAAGCTCGAAGCTCCGCTGCAGCTCGAAAAAGAGAGAAGATCGATCTCCTTCCTTCTCTCGTCGTCGTCGTTATATGCTGCTGCTGCCTCTGCCAGAGCCTGCCTTAGCCTGCCACGTTCCTTTTTCCGTTCGACCTTATATACCAGCACTGCTGCTTCTACTGCTGCTATACTGCCACTGGTCTTTCTCTCACGGCTCGATGAAGAGAGAGAGCAAAAATCTCACTCTCGAAACGTCCTCTCGTATCTCGTGCCTGTATGTAGCATACCTTCTCTTCTTCCTCCTCGTGCCCCTCCGAACATAGACACACAATCTTTGATCAAAGAGAGAGAGAGAGTAGTTGAGACTCTCGCTTTCCACTTGATTTTTCGTCCATAAAATCTTGAGCATGTTTACCTCGCTTCTCCCCCCATCTGCTACTGCTGCTACTTCTTCCCTCCAATCATCTCGGGTCTTGAGTAAAGAAAAAATAAAGGAGAAAAAAACAAGCGACAGATTTTTTTGTTACTTCTACTTCTTTTCGTGTATACATGCGCCACGGCGTAAAAAAAAACGACTGTCCATGCAAAAACAACCCCGTGCACTGTTACTACTACTACAACTGCTGCTGCTGTGACTATCTCGCTTGCTCCTCGACGTTTTTTTCTCTCTCTCTCTCTTACTCCCCCCTGAAAAAGAGGTCAAGTGGCGAGCAGCGCAGCGGTGTAGCACACGCGAGAAGAGAGAGAGCGAGAAGCCCCGCGACGAGAGTGAACGTCAGATAAAGAGAGCGAGAGACACCGACTGATACTCCTCTTCATTCGTTTTGTTGTGCTACTACGTGTGTGCGGGTTTATGCATGCATGTGTGTGTTTTTTATCTCTTTCCCGCGAGTAATTTGAAGTGGCCGTCGGCTGTAGAAGCCTTCCTTATTTGCATTAACGCCGCACCGCACACACCGCGTGCTGCTGCTCCTCGTGTGCATTCCCCTCCTCCCTGCTCCGCTTCCTCTTTTTTCTCATCACATTTTCAACGGTGCGAGGGAAAATCCTCCTCTCACTCGGTGTAATGGCTGTTTTTATAGAAAATGCTCGCGCGCTCGGCAGAGAGAAAGGAGATAAACTAAGAAGAGAGAGATAGAGAGAGGGTGAATTGTTGTTGATACAAGGGCCGTTGCCGTTGCCGCGTAACTCAGAGTGTGAGAGAGAGTGTATTTTTACAAGGGATAGTGTAAAATGAACGCAAGTTTATTTTAGCTCGATCGATCATTTCTTACCCCCTATACGTATATCGATATAACGCCATTATCTCGCCTCGCACTCTTTGAGAGAAAAGTTTTTTCCTCCTTCGCGCTACTGCCGCTATCTATCTATCTCTCAAAATATAACGAAAAAAAAGGAAAGAAAGAAAGAAAGAATAAGGAAAAAAAGAAGAAGAAGGAGGGAAGAACAAGGAAAATCACGCCTGATAAGCATTTTCTTGCAGCGCAGCAGGGGGATAAGGAACTTTTCGAATCGAGCCGCGCGTGCCGCGTAATAAAATGATACTCTTCTCTTTTATACTAACTATCGGCCGTTGAGCTAGCCAGCCAAGTCAGCCTCTCGTGTACTTTATAATTTGCCTCTTCGAGAATTGCGACTCTTGTTCTTTTCTCCTAGTGCTATACTTATTGGGAACTTTTGCGTAAATCAACGAGAGCCTTATAGGTCTCACCCCCTTCCCCCTTCTTTCTTCGAGCTTTCATTCGCTCTCACGGCAGCAGCCTCTCTCTCTACAGCTCTCACGCGATGTTGCTACTGCTGCCTGGCGCGCAAAGTTCAATTGCAGCTATATATATGTAAAGGCTTTGCAGCCCTACTATACTATACTATGCTACTGGGCGAGCAGCTCTTGAACGATCGCGAGGTGAGTTTATATAAAAGAGAATAAAAGAAAAAAAGGAATTTCATTTCCAATAAATTCCAGAGCTCGCGCGTGGTGGGGTAATATTATATATGTGTCGGTATACACACCTTTTGTGTGTGCGCGTATGTGTACGTGATATATATTGTTTGCGCCCTTTATTAAGCGCCCCGCCGACGTTATAATTGCGAGCAATTAATTACACACAATCGCAGCTCGAGTGCAGTTTTATATTCATATTATAATCTTCGAGTAGTTTTTTTTTTCTCTCTTTTCTTCTCTTTCACTCTGTCCTTGACTCATTTTTTTTTCATTTCGTTCGTATCGAAAAATTAACAAACAAAAATCCAAAGGAAAAATTGATATTATTGCTCTCTCTCTCTCCCTCAACGCGTATGCACTTTGTGTATACGCACGAGCGAAAAAGTCATTAAATTAAATTTCGGCCACCCCCCGTCGTACGTGCAGCGTATATAATAATCAAATTATATATGCGAACGTTCAAGTACATCACACATGTGCCTATATATGTAATATGTGTGTGTGCAAGAGACGCACTCGTAATTAAGCGTAAAATATTTTCTCGATTTAATTAATAATGCTCCGTTAAGTACGCGAAATGCCGCTGCTGCCGCCGTTGCACACGTTACACACGCGCGAAGTAAGAAGGGACTTGGCTCTGCGGTTCTATATATCGTGTACAACCACTTCGTGAATTAAACGCAAAAGTTAAATGTACGTACGTTTGTGTGTGTGCGCGTGGGTGGGTGGGTGTGTGACGGAGGGATATATATGCTTGAGTCGAGAGCGCGCAGTACAGCATTAGTATCGCGTTATGCTCTCCACCGCTAAACTTCAAGAAATTCAAACTTATTTACTCTCTCTCTCTCTCTCACTCCTACCCGCAATGTACATGGATGTAGTATTACTGTATATTTTTACGCTGCTCTGAGCAACTCCCGATGAAATTCACACTCAACTCTCGGGGAGCTTATGCAACAGGATTCGCGCGCGCACGATTTAAACCTATTTGTTATGATTTGCCCGGATATAATACGCATTGTGTAAAGTGTGTCGTTGCGCTGCTCTGAGACCACTACTGGACGCGACGAGAGGGAGAAAAAGAGCTCGATTTTGCGCGCTGCGATCGGGTTTACGGCGGCAAAGATCCGGATTATTAGCTTTGAATATTTAAATGTAAATATATACGATTTGCACTCGCAGCTCTCTGCACTTTGGTCCGTATTATTGCTGCGAGCGCGTATAAACGTTGAAATATCCGCTGGATGATTCGTTGAGCTGTGTAATGTACGGCTGCATACTTAACGATATTTCTCGGGGCTTCTTGAGTTTCGTTTTGTTTTTTTTTCTCTAGTCGTCGTCGTCGTTGTTACATCAAAATGCAAAATATCTCCTGAAGGTAGGAGAGGAGCTAGTTTTCATAGGGCCTCGACGGCAAGCCAAGTTTAAATAAAAAAAGAGATACAGAAGGGAGAGAAAAAACTTATGAATCGTAATGATCACAGAGAGAGAGAGAGAGAGAGAAAGAGAAAGGAGCCCAACCACCGCGCGCGCAGTTTCGTATAACAATAGACGCTTTTTTTTTATATTTTTTTTTGTTAACACTCGCTCTCGCGCTGACGGATAAGGAATATATACAGTTCATTTTCTTCTTTTTTTACACCGGAAAATTCGCTTAAGCGACTCTTGAATACGCGTCTCGCGAGGATACAGTAAAAAAAAGAAAAAAAAGAAGGAAGAGACGGTACTCCCTTTTCACAAGCTGCTCATGCAAAAAAAAGGGCAATATAACCTCGAGGTATAACATAAACGAACTTATTTTCCCTTTCAGCGAGCGCGCATAATAAATCTATAAACGCCCGGTCGAAATAAGTTTTTCCTTCCCTGAGAGAGAGAAAGAGAGAGAGAGTTCGTAATTAAGCGATGATATACCGGGTATATGAGCGAGAGCAGCTGCAGAGGTAGTTGTGTGTAGTATAGTGGCGGCGGCGGCGGCGGAGCTCCGCAGCGAGCGAGTCTTGTCGAGTGTCTGGAGTGAGAAATGATTTTGCAGTTATTTCGTATACAAGACAGATATAAGCAAGCTCTGTGTGTATATATCGTATATATTGCGCGCACTCGAGTGCAGTTTATACGTTGTTGCGCGTTATATACACACACAAAAACAGATATATAGAGAGAAAACGCCAAAGTGCTTTCTACCGAAAATATTGAGCGAAATCCGTATTTTCTTCGTTAAAAAGTTTCCAAAGATATTTTTGCGTTTCTCGCATTTTGTGCGTACATGTGTTTGAGCGCGCAGAGAAAATTACTGCGATCGATTCGTGAGCTTTTGTTCCCCCGACTCTTTGTGTACATCTGTAAAAACAAGCGCTTACGTACGCTCACAAAAGTGACGTATTTATCCTGGAAAATCGAGTACATCGCGAATGTCAGATAAGCGTATACTACGTACGCGCGATACATATATTACTATTTTCATAGAAAGAGGCAGCGTTGTTGGGAAAGAAACGCACCTCAACTCAGCCAGAATCAGATGACTTTTCCAGATACTATATAGTGAGTATATATTCGCTTTAGAGTTCAAGAAAGGCGGGACCTTTTGGACCTGGAGAGAAACTTCATTTAAGCTTTAAAAATTAGACAATTCAAGAAATGTCACTGGATTGTTTTAATCATATCTTGCAACTTATACAGCAGGCTGATTTAACTTGCTCACAAGTTTCCATGCGCCACGTAGCGCTCACAATATGAACTATAAAACGTCTCATTTAGCTTACATCGATATGTACGTGCGAACAACGAAATACTTTATGAGGATTTAATGATGAAATACTAATTAAGCTGAAAAGTACCATTATTTTGAAACGATTACTACTATTGCATTTGAAATAAATTCATTTAAAGAGCAAGGCAATTTCTTTGACTATACTATATTTAAAAGTGAAGAAAGGCTGCTAAGATCGCACGTAAATTATTTGAAAGCGAAAATTGAATACATTATATTTACATGCAGAATGTTCTCTTATCTAAGGCTATGGCATTTGTTAAGATTTGTGAAAAGAATTGTCTTAGATCGAATGTTTTTCCTGAAATAACATGTCAAAAGATCAAATTTGAAACAAATATAAATTCAAAAATAAAAATTTGCACGAAAACAAAGTCAAATTTACGTCCTTTATTTTAAAGTGATTTCTGATTAGTCGACCAATTTTTTGACTTGACTTTGAATTCAATATAGTGACATTTTTTCCATCCAAAATATCTATCTGAAATCGTTTTAATTGTGGTGTGCTCGGTCGTCAGTGTCAACAGAGAAGTGTATTGAGAGGAAGCGCTATACGGATTACCAGAGTAGAGTCGATTAGCTTAGAATAATAGATCAACGCAAAATTATAAAGCACGCACTAGCATGCTAAATTTATGCAAGATACATGGCATGGCTTTTTCTAATGAAACTTTTATAATTTTTTAAAAATTGTATGTTATTTTCATCTTTATTTATGCGGCAGTGAGATAACAACACAAGACCGTAAATCAAGTTTTTTAATAAAATAATAATTTAATATATGCTTAATATCATCGATGAGGTCATGGCGAGCGATGTGCCATAGCAATATGGGCTCTCAGACTTCTTTTTTGTCCGAATTTCTTCCCACACGAATTGCATATAACCGCCGTATCAATGTGGGTTTTGACATCACTCTGTTTTATAAATCCATTGATTCTCTTATTAAATTTATTGATGTGAGCATTGAGATGTTTCTTCTTTGAGTTTATTTGACTTTTATGCACAGAATTGATGTGGGTATGGAGATTATTCTTTCGTGTGAATATTTTTCCGCAACTATCACACATATATGTGACGCCATCATGAATCGAACTGGTGTGGATAGTGAGATGACAGACCGGGAGCCGGTGACCTAAATTTCTGCTATATCTTATTCAGTTTGAGAAGGTATACAATCGGTAATATACATTCTTATGAGCCCAAAAAGTCATTTCTTACACCCCGCTCATAGGGCATTATTTAAATAATTATTAATAAACATGTCATTTTTCATAGGGTCTATGTCAAATCTTATTCAGCATAAAACCTTATCAGGACTTTAGTTTGAAGTGCACAAGTCATGAAAAACCATTTCTTACACCTACCAAGTGGGGCAATGCTTTTCTTACGGAGACCGGAAAGTGTCAAATTTTTCGAGGGTACTGTTCGATCTTATTCACCGTCTAAGTTTTAGCAAATCAAACTTCTGATTGTTAAAAACAAGAAAATCAATTTCTTACGCCCCAGACCCGGGGCTAAGAGCTTCTTACAGTTCGTTGAACATGAGCACTCATCAGCTCTACGGTCTTGGAATAATGCATCTCACGTGATCACTTTTTTTTTAATATATTTTTGAGTAGAATAGAACATACTTATATATTTATTTATTACAATTTATATATATATTAGACTGGAAGCAAAAAAAAAAATAGTCTGTGCAAAATTTTAGCTCATATAAATTGAGATAACCCGTGCCGCCAGTCGCTTGAAGGTTTTTAAATTCGATTTAAATTAATTTTTACCGCTTCTTTACAGCGATATTCAAATGGCTCTGTAGCCGTCAATTTTCAAGCAAATAAAACTTCGAACCC